>NC_143023.1:31810000-32042500 GCF_057628025.1 Oncorhynchus mykiss
TGCTTGAAAATCTAGGGCAAGACTTGAAAATGACTTTCTAGCCGTGATCCCCAACACCTTCCCAGAACTTGAAGAATTTTGAAAAGAATAATGGGGAAATATTGCACAATACAGGTGTGCAAAGCTCGTATAAGACTTACCCAAGAAGACTCACAGCTGTAATCACTGCCAAAGGTGTTTCCAACATGTATTGACTCAGGGGGTGAAAACGTATCTAATCAAGGTGCATGAACGTTTTATTTTTCAATTATGCTAAAAAAAACTTTGATAGAGTATTTTGTGTAGATCGTTGACAAAAAAAGACCATTAAATCAATTTGAAATCCCCTTTGTAACACAATAAAATGTGAAGAAATTCAAGGGGGGTGTAGACATTTTCTATAGGCACTGTAAGCTCTCTGCCCCATGTGCTCTCTAAGCGACCCAGGCCAAGGGCCCTGCTGACAGGTGTTGAAAGACCACAAACTCAACAGCTCAAATGGGATCTCCCGTGTCACACTTGAGATAACAAGCAAGGTGCCAGGAAGATGTGGTGACAGGTGTCATGCAGCGTGGTTACACTCCCAACACCACTCGGCCACTGATCACAATTACTGTAACACAAAATGGATGCCATTTAGCAGACACTTTAATTCAAAGCAAATTACATTTTATGTGCAGGTGCCACATACACATGCCATGTAGAATCTGCTCTGGGTATGCAAGCCACAAATCTCATATGAAAGAGGGAACCAGTGGGGACTGCATGTTAAATGACAGTTGTTTAGAATGAAAAATGTAGCTTATGCAATGTATTCATGTCCAGTAATTTTGAGAAAAATGTGATCCAAATATTTAAAACAATATACAAAATACATTATAATAATGAAATATAGTTTCCTAAATATGTTTTACTTTTCTATACTCTTTACATGCTTTAATGTACATGTGAATGTTATTGTTAATGTGAATGGTATTTACTAATTAAGTAAATAACAAATGAGTTAATTGCTTATCATAACATATTGCCTAATGCAAATGAATTTAAGCCAATAACTCTAATAAAACAGTGGTGTGTTTTATACTTGACTGTTGAGTGGGTATTTAGAAATAGGGATGTGTTAAAATGCAGTGTAATTCTGTGTTACAATATCAGTGTGAAGGGCTGCTTTGTGAAACAATAGATGACACCCTTTTACATTTTCACATTTAGTTGGTGTGTGTGTGTGTGTGTGTGTGTGTGTGTGTGTGTGTGTGTGTGTGTGTGTGTGTGTGTGTTTGTGTGTGTGTGTGTGTGTGTGTGTGTGTGTGTGTGTGTGTGTGTGTGTGTGTGTGTGTGTGTGTGTTTTGAGGAAGAGATCCGACTTATATCACAGAAACTGGCAGATGTCAGACATGATATAACAAACAGCATCTGCCTGTAGTTATATGCCCAGCAAGACAACAAACATGACATAATGCCACAGGGGTCACAGGAAGTTCAGATTGATTTTAATAACGATTCTGGGAAGAATATGCTGAGATCCTTTCGCATGGGATATTACTATCTGGGTGTATATTTTTATTTTATACAATTTTGATATCTTGCAATGCTTCCAGATTCAATATCCAAATTTTTGAACGTTGATTTGATGTACAGTATTAAATATGGCTGTTCCTATTCTAGTACGTCTCCTTTTGTGTTTTTCCAATTGTTAAATTTGAAAATTGCTACCCAGACTAAATCAAAATGTATTATGTGCTGGTTATTTACAGAAATCGCCACCTGAGCACAGAACATAAGAAGAAAACATGGTATCACTCTATGCATTTTTCAATCCCATGTGCATTATCATTTCTACCTGTATTTTCAGTGTTCTGGAATAATCCGTGTGAACTGTGTTTATCAACAAGATAATTGAAGGTATGATTAAGTTGAAGATTGCACAGGCTGTAAGAGATTCTAACAGTTGGTTATGCTTCTTTGCACAGTAATGAGAGACGGTGGCTTTAGTTTCCCACACAAAAGGGAAAGGTGAGTGCTCTTTTTCCGGGTCACTCAGGTTGACATCTACTTAAGTGAGATCACCTCGGAAACGCACTCTGCACAGCCCGCTTTTGTGGCCTCGACATGGCCAAGCCTCGATGAATGACTTCCACCAGACTTACAGTATTTGTCCTGGAGCTGTCTAATCTTGGAAGGTTAAGCAAAGTATAGCCTACAAAGTAAAACACAAAGTATAGCCTACAAAGTAAAACACAAAGTATAGCCTACAAAGTAAAACACAAAGTATAGCCTACAAAGTAAAACACAAAGTATAGCCTACAAAGTAAAACACAAAGAATAGCCTACAAAGTAAAACACAAAGTATATGACATGTGAATACTTATGACAGAGGTCTGTATTCTGACAACATGGACAGTTAACACATATCAGGCCTAGCACCTTTGCCAAGATATCCTATAAACCACGGCTTCTCAGGCATTATCACTTAATTGACCCCTTGGTTTTGTATTCTGCAAATATACTTCTGAAGTAGTGTTTGTTTTATTGCGTGTGTTTATCTAATCTACCATAGTCGTGGCATAAGAGCATGTAATCTTGAAAAAGGACAGACACTGTATGTCAACGTGTACATTAGCATATGAATGAATTACAGTCTCATAGAATATAGCATGTGTGATGAAAGATGGCTCATTCATCGGCTACAGCTGATTTGAATATGGTAGTTAGCGTCTGATATGAGCGCAGAAGCATACAGAGGGAGATTATTTCCATGTGATGCCATTTGAGGTGATAAATGCTGGCAAACCATTTTGGGTGCCCAGCAAGGGACAATGGTGTGAGAGAGAGAGTGAATGTATGGAACATACTGTATTAGGCCTATACATATCTGACCTGCTGCTGTCATATCCCATGGCTAATGCACTGTCATATCCCATGGCTAATGTACTGTCATATCCCATGGCTAATGTACTGTCATATCCCATGGCTAATGTACTGTCATATCCCATGGCTAATGTACTGTCATATCCCATGGCTAATGTACTGTCATATCCCATGGCTAATGTACTGTCATATCCCATGGCTAATGTACTGTCATATCCCATGGCTAATGTACTGTCATATCCCATGGCTAATGTACTGTCATATCCCATGGCTAATGTACTGTCATATCCCATGGCTAATGTACGCCTATCCCCTAAATTAGGATTCAATTTACACTGACTTAAAATATAAACACAACATGCAACAATTTCAAAGATTTGACAGTTCATCTATGGAAATCAGTCAATTTAAATAAATGAATTATGTTCCAATCTATGGATTTCACATGACTGTGAATACAGGTATGCATCTGTTGATCATAGATACTTAAAAAAAAGGTAGGGGAGTGGAAAACCAGTCAACATCTGGTGTGACCAACATTTACCTCATGAAGTGTGGCACATCTCCTTCGCATAGAGTTGATCAGGCTGTTGATTGTGACCTGTGGAATGTTGTCCCACTCCTCTTCAATGGCTGTGCGAAGATGCTGTGCGGTAATTGTCAGGAACTGGAACACACTGTCGTACACGTCTATCCAGAGCATCCAAAACATGCTCAATGGGTGACATCTCTGGTGAGAATTCAGGCCATGGGAGAACTGGGACATTCCAGGAATTGCGTACAGATCATTGCGACATGGGGCTGTGCATGATCATGCTGAAACATGAGGTGATGGTGGCGGATGAATGGCACGACAATGAGCCTCAGGATCTCGTCACGATATCTCTGTGCATTCAAATTGCCATTGATAAAATGCAATTGTGTTAGTTGTCCAAAGCTTATGCCTGCCTATACCATAAGCCACCCACCACCATGGGGCACTGTTCACAACGTTGACGTCAGCAAACCGCTCGCCCACGCCTGCCATCTGCCCGGTACAGTTGAAACAGGAATTCTTCCTTGTAGAACACACTTCTCCAGTGTGCTAGTGGCCATCGAAGGTGAGCATTTCCCCACTGAAGTTGGTTACAACGCTAAACTGCAGTCAGATCAATACCCTGGTGAGGACGACGAGCACGCAGATGAGCTTCCCTGAGACGGTTTCTGTCAGTTTGTGCATAAATTCGGGGGATTATTTTTTGTGGACAGATTTTGAGCAGAGTAAAACCTCTTGCTTCGCCTCTTTCTCTCTGCTTACAGTCGGTCCCCGTCTTGGGTTCTCAGCAGATGGTATGGAACACAGCTGGCTCCATGTGAATTACAATCCTGACGCTCTGTTTAAACATTTAGAAACGTTAACAATCCTCCCTTGCGATACGGTTTTGGAAACATAAAGCCTTTCACTTTCACATCAAAATAATTTCACAAATGCAAAACAAATACTTACTGTACACTGTTTAAACCGCTTTTAACACAGTTGCAGCCGACAGTATTTTTCAGTTACAACACTATTACACACAAATGTTAGGAGATGCTTCGATAGCTAATTAGAAGAGGTGGTCGCATCTTCTGCTCTTCATCTTCTTATTATCATTATTATTCTACAAATTTGTATTGGAGGACCGCAACAAACTGAAAGGTACATACAGCGCCACCTAGTGTACTGGAGTGTGAGACCGGTCACAGCCTCCCTATTCATCTATTTCCTTATCTAGGCCTGTGTTTCCGCCTAATATTCTGGAGTGTGAATTCATTACACTTTGTGACACAAAAAGGGAAGGGGACAGGGAAAAGGGACCTACTAACCTTATACCCATTAAAAACCTCACCACCTTTCCACTACTTGGCTCTATCTGATCCGACACCAGGCCAACAATCCTGGGAGGACGAGACACTATCATTAAACACACCATGTAAATCTTCTGCAGTAAAATCTCGTACACCCAAGTACTTCTCTGCAGCTGCCACCACAGCATATATTTTATGTGATTTACGTTCCATTTCTGTGGTACAGTTAATAACCATGGCTATGCCTCACTCTCTGTTCGCCTCAGCCTCTGCACAGGGACACTCTCTGGAGCTCTAGCCCTGTACCCATCTTCCTCTCCTATTCTCTTCACCGTCTCAGCATACCACACCTTCTGTACTACTCTGATCCTGGCAACTTCAGTCTGCCTTTCTCTCACTGGAAACTTCTGATCCTCAGTATCATGGGTACCCCCACAGTTAACACACAACTGTTTCCACCGATACTACATATTCCTTTGTTACATGCCCTCCTGCACACTTCTCACGGTTGCCTCTGTCTTCCATGGGCCTAAACAAGCGCTATAACATGGAAATATGGCCGCCCGGCATGGGAACTCTAATCCTAAAAATGTGTGTAGTCATTTAACCTTTTTGTATTTATTTTTATAAATACTTTCTCACAGACGTGAAAGTTATTCCAAATCTTTCCAAAACGGTATCCTTCGTGCCTATTTGCGTTTAGACAGAGCATTTGGGAAGCGTCATGGCATTTCCCTCAGAAGACTAAAGAGAAAGTCCGATCTCTCATGTAATGCAATAGAATAAGGGTTACATGGGGTATATTCATTCACTACGTTCATTCTGTTCCAAGTTTCTTGAGAGTTTCTATTGGCCAAATTTAGTTAGGTCCCATTCCCGTTTCCTTTGTTTCCATCAGTTTGGTTCTTTAACCGTAAACGGTTTCCGTTGCAACTTCCAGACGTAATGAATACAAACCTGCTAATAAACTCGGAATGGAAGTCCGTCGTTTTAGTTGCTTTAAACCAATAGGTCCCATCATTTGAAGACGTCGTTGTTAAATACAGCCTATACGATAGTATACTGATACTGTATTGTTTCTGCGGTAGGCTAATTAATACATTCTGTATAATAATTGTAATTAGTAGTTGCACCGCCAAATGTAACCTTACATGGTCAAATGAATTAGGTCTACCCGTGTCATTTGTATCCGTGATGTTGCAGGTTTCACCGATGGGAGGCGCCTGATTTTAATTTTCTCAGAGGTGAGATGCATAAAACAGGTAAGATGAGGATCGACGCCACTTCTGCTTCGTTTGTCATCGGCGTTGAGGTGAGTAGCGAACGTGTTTGTGGTCAATAGATTTTTAACATAACCTGCATTCCTATTTCTTGTTGAGCATATGTATATTTCTGTGCCATTGCAGCCTATAGGCTACCTGGTGAGAAATCTTTTTTTTATGTGGGTGGGGGGTAGCATTGAGTTTATTTTATAGTGCTTCTCTTTTGATTATTGCACATTTTGACATCTGTTTTATAATTGCCTGTTGATAACTATACAGTGTACAAAACTTTAGGTACACCTTTTACTCTAAGCAGGGCCTCAATTTGTTGGGGCATGGACTCTGCAAGGTGTCAAGTGTTCCACAGGGATGCTGGCCCATGTTGATGCCAATGCTTCCCACAATTGTGTAAAGTTGGCTGGATGTCCTTTGGGTGGTGGACCATTCTTGATACAAATGGGAAACTATTGTGAGTGGAAAAATCCAGCAGTGTTGCAGTTTTTGACACACTCAAACTGGTGCGCCTGGCATATACTACCATACCCGGTTCAAAGGCACAAATCTTTTGTCTGCCCACTCACCCTCTGAATGGCAGGTAGTCTAGTAGTTAGTGTTGGGTCAGTAACTGTAAGGTTAATCTGTCGTTCTGCCCCTGAACAAGGCAGTTAACCCACTGTTCCTAGGCTGTCATTGACAATAAGAATTTGTTCTTAACTGACTTGCTTAGTTAAATAAAGGTAAGATAAAATTAGGCCTACCCCCCCCCCCCCCCCCCCCTTCAGAGCTTGAATTACTAGGATAGCTGCACTCATCACTCCCCCACCGCACACAAAAGACTGGGCTACATTATTTATGCATCTCTGGGGATGACAATCAATAGCTTGGAAACCATCTAGAAAGTTACTGAGATACCTGATCGTTTTGCGGTTTATACTGGACCCCTGAGAACAGCAAGGTCTGACGGTTTCCTCTGTGTAGGCCCACCAGGGCTGTATTGGTGACGTGTGCTCACCTGGGCAACCAATAGCAATGTCTCATTCTCCATTGGATCAATATTTTTCAATTCTAGTTGCTGCTGGTGTCAATATTATTTAAACATTGTAATTCATGGGTTGCTAGTTATCAGCTGCCTGTATCTAGATCATAGTTTAGCATGTACTTTGTTTTTCAAAGAGAATTTGAAAGGCGGCTAGATTTTAACCTACATGATCATTTGGAACGGGATGAAATGAAAAGACTACTTGCCCCAGTGGCTTTTGCATACAGTTTACAATAGTCTACACAGAAAAATGTGTTCAAATAAACAGGAACCAGTAAGGGGTTCACTTCTACTGTAAAATCTAATTGTCCATACAGCTTATACACTGTCATGGATTGACCTATCCCTTTTTTTAGGTATCCACAGTGCTGTAAAATGGGTTCCAAACTCGAGAGTGCAATGGAGGGGCTAATTCGAGTGTTCCACTCATACTCCTCAAAAGAAGGGGACAAGTACAAGCTGAGCAAAGTTGAGCTGAAGAATCTGTTACAGGGCGAACTGAGTGACTTCCTGGCGGTGAGTTTGATTCCTAATGCTGTCGAGGGGAGGGATATGTGTGGTTTCAATATGACATTCTGATCAATTACATTTTTATGGACATAAACAAAATGAACTGCCCCAAAGCAAGTCATACAAACAAGTATTGGGGAAGTCTTGATTTATTGAACAGTTGTGGGACCCATCACCTTCAAGACATATTCTACTAGAATAATTTAAATAATTCTATGGCCTTGCCTAGAAACAACGCTTATCACCTAGACATTAATTAAATCTGAAATAATTTGACGGGTATAACAATATGGCATGACATCGATCTTTCCATCTGATTGGCTTTGTGCAATTTTCTGTGTATTGCCTATTCCAATTATTTCATATCTACAACTGTTCCAAGAGTCATGCGGCTGCTTCTGGTCTGGACCTACATTTCATTAACCATTCCTACTCTTCTCCCTCAGGCAAGTAAGGACCCTATGGTAGTAGAGAAGATCATGAGTGATCTGGATGAAAACAAAGATGGCGAAGTGGACTTTCAGGAGTTTGTCATCTTGGTTGCTGCGCTGACCGTGGCCTGTAACGAGTTCTTTGTCGAGAGCCTGAATGAATGAGTTTGGAAACAGTCTGTGACCTCGGCTTTCTACTCATTATTCCTTGTTAATAAAACATGTATGCTTTAATTTTTTTAAATACTTTTTGACAGAAACCAGCAAAGGTTTCAATATTGTCACATAATGGTTATTTCTAACAAAGGCTCTTTTGACTGTTGTAAAATGATTGCCGCTGTAGAGAATCCTGCAATGGACTGACCACTTTCAGTGTACTATCACTCTCATTGCACTAGTAGTTAACATTCTGCTCAGCTCAATAAAGGTGATTGCTGTCTAAATATGTTAAACTCAGCTCATCGTAAACTTGAATGCACAATACCGGTACATGTCTTTTGCATGCGGAATATGGGGCAGTATGAATACATTCTCAGGAGTGCTGATTTAGGATCAGTTATGCCTTTTAGATCACAATGACTAAGATTACATGGACAGTAGAGGCCTGATCCTAGAACAGCACTTGTACTGAGACTCTTCATCTGGCCCCTAGTCTGCTACCTATGCTTAAACATGGCAAACTGCACCCAACATTATAGTGAAGGATTTCCACTGAAATACCTAACTCCTTCTGTTTGGCTAAAAACAAACGGTTCTAAACCAATTTCCAAGTTCCCACACAGCAGACTGGTGAAACTGATTAGAATGCAGCCAGCCAATCTTAATTACATGCAAGGCTTGCTATAAATCTAACTTGTGTGTGACGATGCGTTGGCAGCAACAGAACACTGCAGTCTGACAACTTAATACTGGCGTCTGAGGCCTAAGTCAGGATGCTTCAGTCATGTGTTAAACACGCCCTGTAACAAACTGTCACGTGGTGCAGACTGTAAAATTCAAACAATTTTTTTGGTTCAATAGAGGTACATCAAGATACTGTCTATATGGCACATTTGTGGTCATGAGTCATGGACACAAGTAGGATACGACCAATGGTATGTGGCGACTGTTCTTATAAAATGTGGCTGATCACGATGTACTTGGTGTAACTCTAGCGGGTTGAATAAATCGAACAATAGCACCACCCTGCACCAACAAACAAGGTCTGTGGATAAGGTTGAGACGTCTAGAGCTTGCCGGCTTAAAATGAGCGTGCACTGAGCAACAGGTCAGGGGTTTCATGTATGGCTGCTGTGTGAAATACATTGGCTACGTTGGACTAATCCTTCAAAACTACAGGTCGATTTGAGTGTCCGCGACAAATGTGTCAATCCCGAAAAATATTCATGAACAATTACTGGAAACAGGCTTTGGAAAATAACGATTCTCTGGTGAAGTTTAAATACTAGTCTTTATTCATTTACACAATTTGAAAAAGGGGCACATTCCATTAAAGCAAGTTTGTCCAGACATGAATATGAAAAAGCAATTACATTGTGTATGGTTGCGTGCCCTTCACTTCTTTCCACATTCTGTGATGAAATAGTAATTTGACTCTGGCCATGTCTGAATACCCATACTTGCATCCTAAATATTTTGATTATGCAAAAAAAGGTTTTATAGTATGCAACATGAAAATCAAGTATACTTTAAATAGCCAGATATCCTTATTTCAGCTTTGACAACTAGATATGGGGATGTGCTACCAAAATTAACCAATAACATGAAACAATGCATTTTGCATGATGCATTCTCAGTATGGGAAAACTAAGTTTTATAGTATACAATTTTCAAATATCAAGTATGGTTTAAATGTTACTCATTCAGCTCATCTAGTAGAATTCAATGCACATTTTCCCACAATGCATTGGAAGAGGGGGGCTGCGAGTGATTGGCTACTTAGAACTAGGGCCTAACAAAATTAAACAACTTAATTAGGAAGATGCTGAATAGCAACGCTTCTGCAGTGGTGTTCAAATGTAATGTTGGCCAAGTAGTTTTTTGTTCTCTTTAAAGTGATCATGAGTGTAGCGTCATAGGCTACATCTTTTGAATTATTATTTTTTTTAACCCAAAGTGGATTTCTGTTCTCATTAAAGTGTTCTGTCATTCCCAATTATCAGTGCTTTAGTTTTATGTTGCTGTCCAGCAGTTTTGAATTTGCGATGCACCCGACAACGTTTTTTTTGTCGATTTGAACATTTGAAAAGTTTGTGTGTGTACTAGGGTATTTGATTTCATTTATATATGCACTTGGGTTTGACTAAATATGTTAATGAAACGAAAACCAGATTTAAGTGCCTTTGAACAGGGTATGGTAGTAGGTGCCAAGTGCACAGGTTTGTGTCAAGAACTGCAACGCTGCTGGGTTTTCCACACGTTTCCCATGTGTACCAAGAATGGTTCACAACCCAAAGGACATCAAGACAACTATAACTCCATTACTATTCTATTCAGACAGTACGTGCAAAATAGTTTGTGACAATGAGTACAGAGTATACAGTTGAAGTATGTAGTACGCTAGTATGGATATTCAGACAGCTACTCACTTCTAAACTTACACTCAAGTCCTTGAGCACCAATGAGTAAGGGTGTAAACTCTGAACACAACACACGGTTCTAGAGGTGTCCTTGGTTACGGAAGGGTGCACTCAGTCTCTTTGTCCCTTGTCGGCTGCTTCAAAGCCATCAGTACCAGGTTTCGGGGAGAGAACGCAGGGTCAAAGAGTGGCACCAGCTGACTCTTTATACCTATATCAATCAAGCAATAACAAATAACACCTTTACTGTTAGCACTGGGCCCACAAGAAAATATGTATGGATTCCAGATACAATAATACATTAATACATTAAGATCTGATAATACAGTCTCTGTACATTTCCTCACCTTTCTCCTGCAGGTATAGCATCCTGTCCAGCAGCACCAGTGTCTCCACCACCGGTGCCAGTAGCAGAGCCAGGCTGAAGTAGACCACCACACGACCCTCCTGCCTCAGCATGGCCCCCACTCTGCAGGTGTCCAGGGGCAGGTCAGGGGGCAGGCCAACGCGGGGCAGACCCAGACGGGCATACCTGTGGGTACATGGTGAGAGGGGGTCAAGGGTACATATAAGATAGATGATCATGTTTGACCTAAAAGCAATATAGAGAGAACGCAGATATTGAATTCCTAAATGTGATCATAAAAATTATCCTTATACACATGGATAATACCAAATAGTTTCTGAGACATATGCAAAGTATACATTTCTTAAGTTTTCATCCTAACATACAGTGAAAGCTGCTGCCTAATGATAGACTGAAGAGGTATGGATACAAACTTGGGTAAACACTCACTCTGTAAAGGGTAGTAGATGTGCTTTCTTTATTGCCTGGACTCCCGGCCTGCGCAGCTCTGGCTTCGCCTCCCTGATAACTGTCTCTAGGGTTGCCCGATAACAGTGCATCCTTAGCAACCCACTCTCCTCCCGCAGCCTGTGCATGTAGTCCTCTATGGCGTGACACGCCCCCTCCCGTGCCTTATAGGACAGCTGGTGTCCCGGCAACCCCTGCACCCAGGAGCTCATTGGGTAGCCAAACTCTGAGTGAGAAGCCTCACTGGTGGGCAAAGGGGATAGGGGAGGGGCTATGAGGCCAGGGGGGTTGGGGTTCTCACTGGTGGTGATCTTCATGTAGCAGCAAGCCACGGAGGTGATGCCACGAACGTGAGGGCAGCTGACAAAGTGGCGAAGGAGGGTGGCACTGAGGTCCCCGCAGGCATGGAGGCCCGTTAGGATAAAATCTGGACATTCCTGCCCCTCTTCTACAGGGCAGACAACAACTTCTGTGGATGAACTCTCTTGGCAGAGTGGGTGGACATATGGGCCTTGCCCGGCTTCAATCTTGCAGAGACGTTTTGGAAACAAGAGTGAGCTAGACCGGGGTTCATGTTTTACACTAGTAAAAGAGTTTGTACATGTATTGTCATTATTCTTGAGTGGGGATGCAGCCTGGCCATTGTCTGAACAACCCAGGAATTCTGATTCTGCAGTCAACACAGGCTGGTCTCCGTGACCATGTTGCTGATCAGCTTCTGACATGGACTCCCGCTGTCTCTTCTTACTGGATCCAGCCGGAGCGGTCCGATCCTCACAGACACATTTACCATTTCCTACCTGCTTGACGAAGTCTTTCCATGATGCTTTGGGGTTGACCCAGCCAGCCACATGGCAGGGTGAGGGGCCAGATCTAGAGATTGGAGGTCCATTCTGAAAGAGTAAGAGCAGTATAAATATTTAATTATTCATTACATTGCATATTAGCAATATTCACCTAATTTCTTAATAACCCTGGTTTTACAAAAAATGCCTAGTCTGAGCCAATCAGCTGTGCCTTTTTTGCACTTTACTGAGCGTCCTGGTGCATTACCTTCCTCTGCCGCTCCTTCTCCAGCGTCCACAGAAGCTGTCCATCATATTTGGATGCCATGGAAACTAGAGTGGGATCAGCCTCAATTCCAGTCACAGACAGACCAAGCCCAAAAGACAAGAAACGAGTCAAATGGCCCTAGGGAGACCAGTAGGGATACACAATCATGTACCGTGACAAATCTCATTGTTAGGCAGATTACAAAAAGTAATATTGTGTGACACCTAGGTCTGATAACAAGACTGAATATTAGGTTACCTGTCCAGAACCCACATCCACCACACTATTGCAGTCTGTCAGGTCACAAAGCTGCTTCACCAACTGTGGAGAGAGATGAACAGATCACTATCAACAACAACTGAAATGCTTATTTGAATCAGCAGCATATATAAAAAAAGCAGTATGCACATCCATATTTATGCAAATGAGTATGCACATCTTTACCGTTCCCAGACTCCGGATCTCATGCTGCTTCTTGGGTTTCACATGTTTCCTAAATATGTGTCCCAGCAGTGAGCTCTGACTCTTGTTCTCCAAGAACTCCTCTGTCTTCAGCATGCCCACTTCATGTCTCCGCTTGCCTTGGGGTGTCCTGGGGAACGTCAGAGCATGCGCGGTGGCCCGGAAAGCCAATAGTGAAAGAGGCCATACACAAGAGTAGCTGAAATAAAAAAGTTAAATTGTACAAGTTATTTCAAACTGTTTTATGATGTAGAATCAAATTCAAATTGAACAAATACACTGGTATGACTGAATACCTTCTATTCACATTCAATCTGTCCAATAGGAGGTCAGCTATTTGTGGGGGTGACAGGTCACAGAGGATCTGTTGCCATCTGGTAGGCAATGTAGCCCATAGATCCTCACTGAAGAATTCCTATGGCAGGAGAAAACATGATCAATAACACATTAATTGAAGAGTAGCTAGAGAAATCGATTCAGGGGCCCTTTGATCCAGGGATCAAGCTTCATGGGAGCGTGTAGGTGAAGTTGCCTCTAGACGCTGACTTTTGGTCAGTTTAGCATTTTTCCAAATAATGGTTTAGGTCAGGATTGAGGGAGGGGAAGTTAATCCTAGATCTGTAGGGGAAACTTCAACCTGGAGCAGAGGACGTGATCATCTTATAATCAAATAACATTATAAAAATCTGCAGCAGCGTAACTTAGAAAACAGAGAAAAATAATGAGTTGTTTGCTACGTACAATTATGAAGGAATCGGAGATGTGTTTGTATGTCGACAGAAAATATGTAAGATTTCTTGCCAACTCTCTTTGCTGCTCTGCTGAAAGTGTCGGTGAGCACATCATTCGACCGTCAAATCGGCAACTGACCGGTTATAAATTGTGAACATTAAACATTTCAACAATACACTATTACAACCGAGTGAAAGAGTTTTATATAACGACGATAAGAAGTGTTTGTTTGTAGCTCTTCCTCACAACACGACCTCTGAACCGGAAGTAGTCGATTGTTTGGCTGTTAAGGATGTCGGAAGCATGGTGCTATGTTTATAGGTCGGTGTATATGTGTAATTTGTTGTATAACGCTGATTTGTGCACCATATTATCAGGACACAATATACGTTTAGACATACAGTTAAATTAGTCTGTCTGGAGAATAAGGTTGAATTCCTAGCTAGCTAATGTTCGAGTCACTGTTTCGGGTAGTTTAGCATCAGAGCTAGCTAGTATTACTGTAGCTTGATAGCAAGCTAGCCAAGGGCCCAATGCTAGCTCGCCTAAGCCGTATTTTCTACTGTAATATCCTGACAACTAACATTTACACCTCACGGATTACACATACTTTTCGAAAATACCTCAAGTTAATTGTGGCTAGTTAGTTACGTGGCCTCTGTGTTTCAAGCTAAGCTAGTACCAAACTAGCTAGATTATATAAACGGCGACAAACTTCTTTGTTTGCCATGACTAGAATGTTTTCCCACAATTTCAGACATACCAGCTGATTTGTTAACATACATCAATTTTATTTTTGTCCAGGTATCACAATACCGCTTCAATTGACGTCATGACAATTGGGTCAGAATGACATTTTATTAAAACAAATATTTGAACCTAATTTTGCACAGCAGTGAAGGCCTTTATGTCCAGTTGGAGGGAGTGGGACGTCAACAGTTTTAGTCCAAGAACAAACCTAGTCCCCCCCAGCTGAGGAAGATTCCCCTCCAAGATGTCGGACATGATGTTAAACCTGGACTGTTCTGGCAGCAGAGGGCCCTGTAAAGACTCATCGGGAAGCAACAAACACAAGGCATTCAACAACAGGCGGCGACTCTTGGAGAAAAAGAGTTACCTCAACAAGAAGCAGAACCAGCACAATCATAGACAGGGGAATAAACATCAGGGCCCGCCTCCCTGGGCCAATCGGCCGTCTCAACCCAATGCTGCACACAACAAAAGCTCTGCTCACACTCAGAATACTCACAGTAAAAGTTCATATCACATACCCAGTTCAGAGCATGGCAGAGGTGTTGCTTCCAAGCCTGCATCATCCACAAGCAGCTCAACATCCTTGACCATTACTGTGAAGAATTCGACCAATCCTGAGCAATCCACTTCAACTATCACCCCGGGGCACCAACCCCCACCCACCAGGACTGTTGCCCACTGCGCCCCTGTCCCAAGAGGGTCAGCCCCATTTTGTAACCCCCTGAAGTACCTTGCCATGGACTGTGAGATGGTTGGCACGGGCCCCAAGGGTCGCAACAGTGAGCTAGCACGATGCAGTATTGTCTCCTATGATGGAGACGTGGTGTATGACAGGTACATCAAGCCCACCAACGCAGTCACTGACTACCGGACTCGTTGGAGTGGCATCTCCTGGCATCAACTGGTCAAAGCCATGCCATTTCAACATGCCAGGAAGGAGGTAAGAAGCCTCCCTGGGGAGAATGTTCGAAGGAGGATGAAAAATGTTTGTTTTTTTTCACCGAAAAGGACCTATGAGCATATCAAATTCGGTGTCAAATGAAAGCAGAGTCTATATTTTGAAGGCATAGATACATTTTTCAACCATTTTCTATCTTGAAAATGTGATATTAGCAAAGGCTTTGATTTCTGGATAAACAGATGGAAAAGGGGCCTTAGAAAACATATTCCAAAAAAAGTATTTAAAACGTATCAGAAATACATCAAAACATAGTAATGTAAAGACCCCTGCCAATTAATAGCAACACTTATATTTAGTTTTGGGTAAGTTGTTTACCTCCTGTAAGTTTAATAAATATTGCCTTGTAATTCCATTACCAAAGCCCACATGTTTAAAATATTTTCAAACTTCTCTCCCTCATGAGGAAGGAGGATAATGAAAGTTCACAGTAGTAACAAGTAATGGTAGACCTACCAATAAGTTATAGTGATTTTACTGACATAAATATTGTTTATGAATTAAGTGATTCAAACTCATAATTCTGTTACCAAATGGTTAACGTAATTACTCAGCAAATCAGTTACGGAATTACTGCAACTGAATTGGCTACAATGGGAAATCATAAGTCACAAAGTGTTAAAACAGTCTGGATAAGCCTCACTCTCTCACCATGAAGCGGTGGTCATTCATTTTGAACTGGACTGTTATGTTTCACTGTATTGGGTCACTCCAATATATTGGTATCACTCCGCGGCGGAGGGATTACATCCGAGGTGAGGATTTACAGATTTTCTCCGGTGTACACCTGTGTCACGGCTGGGGTCCGCCCCTATATATAGACCCCATGGCCGCGACATGTCTTTCATTTTCTCGGCGGATGTCCGTATGGTTTGAGGTACAAACTTGCTGAAGTTCGCTTGGTAAGTGTAATATCTTGCGTGGAAGTATACTCACTGGCTGTTTGTAGCCTGAAGCAGCTGGCGACATGGCCAGACCCTCTTGAGTGCTCCACTCGCGGTTGATCTGTATCTTCTGCCCGTGGTTTGTCGTGCTTGTGTTTCGTTAGCGTTACACTACGACTCCGTGTGCATTAATATATTGGTGGCTCTTGCTGCCACAAACTGTAATTTACCTTACACAACTTGCCGACTGACTTGTACAATGTGTGTGTTGTGAATAGCTTTTTTTCATGCTGATCCCCGCGCCTCTTAATTATCTTACATGGTTTTCTTCTTGTTCATTCCGCTGCAGAGTGCGAGTATTCTGGAAAACTACGTTGAGACATTAACTTTGGGTTCCTTAACGGGTGTTACTCTATATGGTGCTGTTTTTACTGCTTGAATATTAAACCGGTAGGTAATGTTGGAGTAAAATAAATCAATCCATTACCAGGTTGCTGTTTTTTTTTTGTCTGCCTGTTTTTACCACAGGAGTCTTCCCCTGTGTTTGCAGAGGTACTGGGTAATTTATCCCTCACAGGGTTCCTATTCCTCCAAGCGGGTCACGACATACAGTGGGGCAAAAAAGTATTTAGTCAGCCACCAATTGTGCAAGTTCTCTCACTTAAAAAGATGAGAGGCCTGTAATTGTCATCATAGGTACACTTCAACTATGACAGAAAATGAGAAAAAAAAATCCAGAAAATCACATTGTAGGATTTTTAATGAATTTATTTGCAAATTATGATGGAAAAAAAGGATTTGGTCACCTACAAACAAGCAAGATTTCTGACTCTCACAGACCTGTATAACTTCTTCTTTAAGAGGCTCCTCTGTCCTCCACTTGTTACCTGTATTAATGGCAATTGTTTGAACTTGTTATCAGTATAAAAGACACCTGTCCACAACCTCAAACAGTCACACTCCAAACTCCACTATGGCCAAGACCAAAGAGCTGTCAAAGGACACCAGAAACAAAATTGTAGACCTGCACCAGGCTGGGAAGACTGACTCTGCAATAGGGAAGCAGCTTGGTTTGAAGAAATCAACTGTGGGAGCAATTATTAGGAAATGGAAGTTGAAGTGTACCTATGATAAATTACAGGCCTCATCTTTTTAAGCGGGAGAACTTGCACAATTGGTGGCTAACTAAATCGTTTTTTGCCCCACTGTAGCTCTCCCAGGGTGTCAGTGGACTTGTTGGATTGGCTGGGCTTATGGCTTATCTTTGTGACAGGTGTGATGGTGCGATACCTCGTGTATGCACTGTCTGGGCACTGTCTGGGTTTGAGCCACGCGGAGAGGGTGGTGGAGCGCCCTACTGGATGCCTGTTTTGTGTGGTGTTCTCAGAACGCCTGCGCCTGGCGATTGGAGGCCATGCGCGAGTGGGTCGGCCAGGCTTGGGCTCAGGCTGGGGACAAGCTTCCCCCCAGGAGTGGTGCGACAGCAAGCTGTTAGTCTGGGCCCAGTACCCCTCCCAGGAAGCGTGGCCAGAGCCACCGCAGGCAGAGCTGGGACCACCTTGAACGGAGGGCACATGCTCTGCGTCAGGAGGTCGATGGCTTTGGTGGCGGCAACAGCTGTTCCCTGTTGGCCAGTGATAAGCTGTTCCCGGGGGACAATGCTGGCACTGTTCACCACCTTGAGCGGGGCTGACAGGCCATCGGAAGCCACCAGCAGGGCTTCATCGCCCCCAGCAACTCGAGAGGCTATGAGGAGCCTACTCACTCGTGCCACTGCACGACCCAGGTGCTCATGGCACCAGAGGAGAGGCGGGCCCCGGCAGGACCCCTGATACACCCTTCCCCGGCCTTGGCGCTTCTCCAGGTCTCAAAGGGTGAAGTGGGAGGAGGGTGTGGAGTCCCCCTGGGTGTTACCACAATGCTCAAGGGGCACTGATTCCGGTGCCGGCCCCCGTCCTTCAGGACCTATGGCGTCACCATGTTGCAGTGTTGCAGACCATGTCCAGGGACCAATGGTTTGTGGCGCTGAACGTGAGGGATACGTACTTCCATGTTCCTAGTCACCCAGCTCATTGGCAGTACCTCCGATTAACTTTCGAAGGTACAGCTTACAAATTCATGGTTCTTCCCTTCGGGCTCTCCTTGGCACCCTACACTTTCACAAAGTGCATGGACGCTGTCCTGCCACCTCACACATCCCGAGGATTGTTGATCCTCTATTGCCTGGATGATTGGCTGATTTGTGCCCTGACCAGGACCCAGGTCCTGCCAGACAGACATGCTCCTGACCCACATCGGCAGGCTGGGCATTACTGTAAACGGCAAGAAGAGTCATCTGACGCTCACCCAGAGGGGGGCCTTCATTGGCATGGAACTGGACTGGAGTCCTCATGAGAGCACGCCTGCCCACGAGAAGGGTTCAGGCGATCCATCTTGCCGTGGCCACTTTCTGCAGAGGCGGGTGGTGTCCGCCCTGACCTGCCAACGTCTGTTGGGCTTGCTGACGGTGTCCTTGTTGCTGATTCCCCTGGGCCTGCTCCATCTCTGGCCTTTTCAATAGTGGTTCAACGTCCACCGGCTGCACCCAAAGCACCACCGTCACTGCCAGCCTCAGGGCATTGTTGAGGTGGTGCTGTCGCTCCTTTCTCTCAGGTGGGGTGGAGATGCTGAGGATGTGCCGCCGGGAGCTGGTCAACACCGACGCCTCCCAGATTGGCTGGGGGGTTGTGACCAAGGGCAGGTCGGCCAGCGGCTGTTGGCTACTCCCTTGGAGCAGCAGGCACATCAATACACTAGAGCTCTGAGCTGTACTGCTGGCCCTGCGGTCTTTCCTTACACATCTGAAAGGAAGACGTCCTGGTGAGAATGGACAACACCACAGTGGTGGCTTACATCAACCATCAGGGTGGACTGAGGTCCCACTGCCTCAAACTTATAGCACGGGAGCTCCTTCTCTGGGCTCAGGGCTGTCTAACGTCTCTACGCGCAGCACACGTACCTGACATCCTGAGTGTGGCAGCGGATATCCTCTCAAAGGAGGGTCCGCCACCCTGGGACTGGTGTCTACATCCCCAGGTGGTGCAGCACCTGTGGGGCAAGTTCGGGAGGGTGCATGTGGACCTGTTTGCCTCCCTGGAGAATGCACACTTCCCCCTGTGGTACTCCATTTCGGCGCCACCAGGGCCTCTGGGCTTGGATGCTCTGGCTCACGATTGACCAGAGCTGGAGCCCCCCTTTTCCTCTGATCCAGGCTATGCTGGACAGGACCAGGATGGCAGAGCATCGTCTGCTTCTGGTGGTCCCATACTGGCCCAGACGACCCTAGTTCAGCCTTCTCCTGTCCCTGTTGTCTGGGACATCCTGGAAACTTCCCCCGAGAACGGACTTGCTGTCTCAGGCTGGGGGATCTCTGTGGCATCCTATGGCCGCACTGCCTTGGTCTGTGGGCTTGGCCACTGAACGGCACCAATGATCCATGTTAGGATTACAGGAGGGTGTAATGAACACCATGCAGAGCGCAAGAGCGCCGGCTACAACCGCAGCATACCAGTTGCGTTGGCGGTTGTTCTGCTCTTAGTGCACTGGTATTGAGGTTGTGCCCGAGTCATGCGGGGTGCAGTATGTCCTCCAATACCTGCAGTCTCGCTTGGTTGAGGGCTTGACAGCCTCTACACTGAGTGGGTACTTGGCTGCTATATCTGCCTGCCATGTGGGGTGGATGGACAGGCCAGTGGGGCGCCATCCCTTGGTCTACAGGTTTATGAAGGTGGTTTGTTACCTGCGTCCAGCTAGGACCCGCTCAATGGCGATCTGGATGTGGTCTTGGCAGCTTTGGCAAAGCCACCTTTCGAACCGTTGGAGTCTACCTCCCTAAAACACCTCCATGCTCTTTCGGTAAGTTCTGAGTGGCGGATTGACCCAGGGGGGAGGAGTATATCACTCCGCCCCAACCCTCCATTCCTCCCGACGGTTCTGTCAGACAGGCATGTGAACATACCTTTTATCCTGTCTGCTTACGATCCCCCCCGGCAGTTGCGGGGGATCCTGGGCCTCCCTCTGGCATGCTGTGCCCTGTGATAGCACTGGTTGCCTTTGTGGAGCGGACACGGTCCCTCTAGCCCTGACTAATCTGGTATGTGTATGCCAATATATTTGAGTGATCCAATATAGTGAAACATAATGAAGTTGCGTATGTAACCACAGTTATGTGGCGCTAGAGGCACTTAAACGGTGCTATAGGCACTTAAAAATGATGTAGAGAACTTGTCGCGGCCATGGGGTCTATATATATGGGCGGACCCCAGGGAGTAAATCTGTAAATCCTCACCTCAAATGTATCCCTCTGCTGCGGAGTGATACCAATAGCTGACATAACCATGGTTACATACGTAACCTTTGTTTTTACAGAATGAGTAGATGCGCTTGTTTTGAGATCAAAGCGAGAGTGACATGTAGTGGCGTGCATATTTGTTCATATCCTTTGCTAGTTAGTGAGTTACTAGCCCAATTATTGATAATTTGTAGTCAGCAATGGGGGATTTATTGCTGCATAGAAGAGCACAAACATGAGTATTTTCTTTTGAAAAGCGAGTCAGGTAAAGAGCTTTTTTTTTTTTTTTTGTCTTAAAGGGGCAGTGTTGTATTTTGAGACAGGCTTGAATAAACTAAGTAGCCAATAGGCAGAGGGTAGCATAATTTGATTTTCTGTAACAATGCTTTCGGAATAATTATGCATTTTATTTTGTAAAGTACTTTCTTGCATCAAACAATATAATTTTAGTCACCTTGTCTGAAGGTCAAGTGGATTAACAGGTTAATGTCAAGCCCTGCATGTTTTTTTCAAAAGTCTCTTGTAATGTAGGCCTACATTGAACCCACACATTGGCCTGTTGTTTTTGATGGTTGGCCACTCTAGTAGAACTACATTATGATCAAATACTCACAGTAGCCTACTTGACCACTGTTTAAACTTACCTAAAGTGGGTACAGCATCAGTGTTCACAGCAAACGTGCACCGGAAGTTGCACTGCATTTTCACAATGTTCAGGTTTGCACTCAGCAGACCTGAAATTTGCTCAGTGATTAAAAAGAATTGATGGAACATTGGTTGTATGGTTTGTTGAACTTTGAAATCAATGGATTTTGTTTGGCATAGTTTTTCACTTGAAAATGTGAGAGTAAATCCGTTACTGTGGAATTGCCCCTTAATCGATTCTATTTGGACCTTTACTTTACTGAACATGACCATGATATCATTTGATCTCTTATTTGTATTCCCACCTCCTATAGATTCTGAAGATCCTTGCAGGAAAGGTGGTGATAGGGCATGCTGTCCACAATGACTTCAAGTCCCTAAGTTACAGTCATCCTGCTGTCTTAACGCGGGACACCTCCCGCATTCCTCTCCTCAACCAGAAGGCTGGCTTTCCAGAGAAAGATGTTGCCTCACTGAAAAGACTCACCAAGGCCCTGTTCAACCGCAACATCCAGGTGAGAAGAGACTTCTGATTGAAACGGGATTGATTTGAATATAATCTACAGTGATTCAGTCTGGGTTGTTCTCGACAAAAGTTGTAAGCTAGTAAACCTCATTGTATAGCTTATGTTATTTGTAGTAACAAGGAATTCCCCTTGTGTTCTCAGACTGGGAAGAAGGGGCACTCGTCTGTGGAGGATGCCAAAGCCACCATGGAACTGTACAAAGTTGTGGAGGTGGAGTGGGAGAGGACCTTAGCCTCCAAATAAATTTTTAAAAAGCCAGTGAAAGCCTGTTTTGACTGACCTGGTGAACGTGTTGAGCGATGGTATGGACCTATCATGTTTAACATAATTTTAACATTCAGAAATCACTATCAGGTCTTCCACTTCTCACCTCAGCCACTTTTGTCTCTTTTTCTACTTCTGTAAAAAAACACACAAAAAAAACAGTTGCCTTCAGGGTTGCAGTTGTTTATTTTGTGGTGGATAACCTATGCCACAAGCTGACAGTCCTCTGCCACAAGGGTGCAGTCTATTTTCTCGGTTTAATTAATGAATTCCTAATACAGTACTGTTATACATTTTTTTTTGCTTTGAATTGTCTAGAGTTATTTGTTCAGACACTTCTAATTTTATATATTCAATTGTTAACATAAATAAATAAATTACCATTGCAAACTTTTTTAAGCCTACATTACTTATTGATAATAACCATTACACAGAGGCAATTGTATGTCTGTCCAGGGACTTGATATTTCTAGAATCTTTCCTGAGGGGTTCTTGTGAAAGTAGACTGGTCCTATTGACACAACTGTTACCAAGACACCATTCAACACAACAGTGCCAGACTGTGATTAGACTACAGCCCCAGTAGTCATTAAACAGACATCATGCATTGTCGTCCAGTTTCTTTTCAGTGGATAATTTAGCAACGCATTAGCTTAATGGCAATACTCAATTAAAAGCATTTGTGTCAAAACTAAAAAAGATTTCAACTAGAAATCCCATTGATTCATGTTGCTGTTTGCATCTGTTGGAGCTGACTGTGGACTTCAGTGCTGTGGGACCCATAAAGAGAGGCCCCTGTTGTATCTTCTCCTGCCTTGGTCAGGGTGTGAACTGTGCTACTGCCTTTGGCTGTTCTGTTTTCCCCCTCCTTCTGTGAAGACCTATGCTAGGTATTCAAAAAGAACCGTTCTGTTCTTCTCATGTCAGCCTTGGCCTAACCTCTATTGACTGAGCAGGCAACTGAAAACCACGGTATCGCTGGTGCCAGAGCTCCTGATGGCTAAATCCAGGACATTACACCTTCTCGCCAGAATGTACCAGTGATTCTGAGAGGGCACGCCACTCTATGCCAGTCTTCCCGGCTGCCATCCATTCACTGGTTATGTGGACCCTTGTTTTATCTGGACGGACATCTTGACTCTTCACAACTATCCACTGAGATTAAAATACTTTTTTTGACTTGTTGGAGCTTTCCATCGTTTCCTCTTGTCAGATGGTTTTTACCATTTCACGTCAAGGAATAAATTGTCTCATGCATATTTACTTTTAACTCTACTCCCACTTGTGTAGGCACCGCAGAGTGGACCTTTACAAATGGCAGAGAAGCCTGAGCTCTAAATTCTGCCACAAAATGCCTGTAGGTGCTGTGCAGAGAAGTCATTGCAAAAGGTTGAGACATGACCTTCTACCAACGCATTCATCAGTGACACAGCAGAAGAGGTTTGCAGCCTGAGAGATGAGCCAAACAAGTTCTCATTAATGTTGATTTGAAAAGGCAGTAAAGTATTATAGCAGTGGAACAATCAGGTCAGTGATCAGATTTAATCGCAGGTGGAATGCATGTCTTTGTGCCATGAAGGGATATAGCTGAATGAATTGGGCAATGTTGCCTGGAATGAAAGTATGTCCAGAGCAAGTTAAAGTTGTAACATACATGTGTTTTCTACAATGATGTTTTGGCCCTCACAACATTATCAATTTATAACATTGACATGGATGGTGGCAATAACCAATAATGAACTAGACTGGGGGTGGGAAGTGCATGGTGAAAATATCGGGCGACTCTTCTCTGAGCCAGCCTACAATCATATCCATACCTCTGGGCCTGCAGTCCAACAGCGTTGTCCGTTCCACTGGCTTCCCAGCACCCATGTTGACCATCCCGCACCATGCCTATATGTTAAATTCCTTCACAGCCTGCCACTCAGCCGCAACTGTCAGCTGAGCAAGGCTATGAACAAAGCGGTATTCACCCTCCCCTCTTACCAAGACCTCTTGCTCAGCACTACTACTATGCTACACCCACTTTTCTAACTTCTGTCTGTTTATACTGTTGGGCCATTAAAACCTCTGTGGGTGGCCAGCATCCACACTCTGTCCACAAGTGGTGAGCATAGCAGACATGAATCACGACTCTGACTCTGCAGCACTGTCCACGAGAAAGCAAGGTCCTGCTTTGTGTCTAGTTGGAAATCTATACATAATCGTTTCCCACGTACTTTCAACCTGTATCATGTGTTTGACTTATAGGAAACTGGGTTAACTCTGATAGCTGTGAAAGGACAAATAGTTCCTCCACACACTAATATTGTTGTGCAAGTAATCCAATACAGGTCTTGATGAAACCATAGAGATTTAGTTAAATTGGAAACTGGAATTGCATAAGCATCCAAATGGAACTCAAAGCAATGTGATTGTGACACTTTGTTTGGCCTTTCATGTCGACAGGTTGAGCAAAAACATCTGCTATCATCCACGTTAGTCAAGATTATCCTAGATTACTAACCCTTAATCAATCCCTTTGTGCAGGGGTACATAATGAGGATAATGTTAGATTGTTCACCATTAGCTGTTAACCCTCAGTCTTGCATGAATTACAAATTTCTTGAGAGCCTTGCAATATTTCAGGGGAGCTTATAGGAGTATTTTAATGAAGATTCCCTCTCGCCTTTTTATGAGTGATCAGCGATGGTCATAACTGGTCATATTCTTCATGACAGACAATGAATAGGCCTAATCAAATCACCATGATATGTTCTCTTCTCACTGAATTTGCAGAATGGAAACAAATAATTTGTGGTTTACAAGTTTGGTTGATAAATTTAAACATTTATGCAATATTTCTCTAAATAAAAATTGAAAGATTGAAAAACCAGCAGACTGAAGTGCTGTTTTCTTTTAATTGTAGTATCGGTAACTGGAGTATGTGAATGGGCGCTGCTGGTAGCCTATAGGGCTCTATTGTACTCCCACTTCAGCATTCTCAGTGGTGCCCTCTGCTGCAAGATGGTGTGGGATCATGCTTTTCACATGTGTTGCTTATCGGACCGCAAAGCATCCTGAGTCCTGCTTTGACGGACTGACTTGCAACTTTGAATTCAGGCTATTGACTTCTGATATTATTTTCCCTTAAAGTGATTCCTTCAACCTGCATCCTTGTGAGTGATTGATTTGTCTTTTCGTTATCCCCCCACATCCCCCTTTCTCCATTATCCCGCAAATGGGAAAGTGTTCTTGGTCGGAGGAAGAAAGTGGGCTGTTCAAGATTTTGGTGTGCATAATTCTCTGCCCCCCAATCCCTCTTTACTTTGCTTCCTTCGCTGGCGGACGGAGCTCAAATCGTTATTTAGCTTTTTCAATTCAACGTGGGGAATCCTCGTACCTGACAACTCATTGTCTAATTTCATTCAAATTTGCCGGAAAAATATTTATTAGAAGTTGCACCTGTCGAGTCTGCTTCAAAATACAAAGGTACACAGAAAGGATCGTTTGAGTGCGTCGTTTAAATGAGGTAGGTGATGGATTTATAAATCATATATTTTTGGCATGTCCTTGATAAATATAAGAATACATTTCTGTCGCAAAATAACACGTTTTGCTCATCAATTAGCCAACAAATGTTTTTTAGTTGTATAAGTCAAACATAAAATCCTCAATACATTTGCCATAATTAGAGCAAATGAGAGACATTTTCGAAAAACGTTTTAAACAATACAGCCTATTTTTCGTCAAATATATATTTTAAATATTTTCTATTACCTCTTTTGTCCTACTGTTAATGCTATTCTGTAGGTCAAAAGGACAATTTTATTGAAGTTTGTTTATATATAAAGTTATTTTGACTTACCCTTGAACCCACAATCTCAATTATTCAATGTAAAATAACATTTTCCTCATGCATTGTTTTCTGAGCACAGTTAAGCAGGATCCAGACAGATTGTACCTGCTATAGTGCTGTGTAAGGATTCCCTCCAAACTGATTTTATTAAGTAAATCATACGGGCATGGGGCAATGCACACTGTCGTTGCAGGCCTACTTGTACCTATAGAAATACATGTTGTACTGTACTCCAAACTGGCTACATATGGACATTCTGTGACAGGGAATAAAGCCTATTTTCCCCAACCAACTACTGTATTGCCATTAATACCAGTGGCTTTGTTTAAAAATATTGATTAAGACATACAGATCTCTGAACTGGAAAGGGAAAGGGGCTAGGTAATTGCTCTACACCTGTCACAGTCAGCATACATATTTTGCTAGTTTTCGTCATAGTAAGGGGCACTTACAATGTTTAGGCTATTTCAAGTGATTGGGTTCCACGCATGACATCTCAGTGTTGATTTATCAACACTTCTGTTTCTAAGTTGATGTTGTCGTTTTAAAAGAACATCGACCCATACAGTACATTAACCTAGTTTAGTACTATGCCCCAATCAGGACCTGTCTGATACATGTCAACAAGCCTTGTACTTTTACAAGATGCTTTGATGCTGTGGTATCTGGGTTACTCTTCTCAGTTTGACTAACCTTGCAAATATGACTGTCCATTGCAAATGTGATATCACTGGTTTCTAAATAGGTCTTTGTGTTGTTGACTGAAGAAAGTGGACTGATTTGGTGACCTGCTGTGAGAGTTGCCACAGTTTGCCTTGACAGTCTCCCATAAGCCCTTAAAGCGCTCAGAAGCCCTACATTTCTGCCTAATCAGCCCGTGGCACAGGCTACAAATGGGCCAAGGCCCCTGCCCCCCATCCACCTCCATGAGTCAGTTCCTTTGGCTGGAGTGGCTAACGGCTAAAGCTAATAGCAATATGGCTAAAACCACTCCTCAGCTGGACCTTCTGTTGTGTCCTGCCCTGCTGGAGGGCCCCTATCTCTCTCTCCCTCATAGCCCCTTTCTTTCTCATTCTCTTCCACCCCCCCCCCCCCCCCAAAACTTTGCTTCCTGCCAGCCCGGGCCTGTGAGGGGGTATGGGTTGCCCCTAGAGATGTGCAGATGGAGTCATTCGAGGTAACGTGAGGCAGGATTGGAGGGTGGGTGTGGTGGTGGTGGGGTGGAACGAGGCTGGGTAATGGAGGGTGGCAGACTGGCAGAGGTGGTGGTGTGTGTCAAAAATAATGACTAGGACAGCTGGTGTTTGATAAACTACAGAGGAGAAAGACTGTGTGTGTCGGGTGTGTGTTCATGTTCACAGTATCTCATTCTATTTGACCATAAAGAGTGACGTATCATACCATTACATAAGCCAAAATATAAATAATCTGTTACTAACCCTCATTGATTCAGTTCAAGAAAGCATAAGTCCACTTACAGAGGTACTTCCACACTCACACACTTCCCCCTTCCCACCACCATCATCCCCATCACCAACACTGTATACTGCAGTCCATCAGCCTGAAATTACCTTTCTTGGTCAGACCAAGGTGAAGTCATTGGTTATTCCAGCCACTTGTGATGCATGTCTGAGGTTGCCTGGGATGCGTCCTCCCCTCTCTCTCTCCCCAGAGGAAGCCCTCTCTCCCTCCCCAGAGGAAGCCCTCTCCCTCTCTCCTTGGAGTATGGAAATGTGGTTGTGGCTAAGGGCCATGTGCCCAACACAGCAGGGAAGAAAACTACTGTGTGTGTGTGTGCGTGTGTATATTTCCGTGTGTTTATGTGTGTGTGTGAGAATTTGGCGGTATGAACAAAAATCCATATCATGATACATTTACTGAATTATCATGATGAGTTGAACGGTAAGTTTACAACATTAATGTGCACTAGTTACTTTTTTTATATTACACTTAAAACTACTTCTACCTCTTTGAATGTTGTGGCTACCATTGTGCCGTTTAATTTCAAACTTCACATTTCTCTAGTAAAGGCTACTTATCATTATTATCGATAGCAGTAAAATGCCCTCGAGGAACGGTTGGTGCGGTCTGTATCGATCATTTTGGGGTTTATTTGTATGTGTGTGTGGATATTGGGGGGGGGGGGGGTGAGGATGTTTTGGGTGTTGGGGGAAATGAACACATATCAGTGCTGTCTGCTTATATACTTCATTAACAGTCAAAGGATTGAGGAAGATTGAATGGAGGGTAATTGAGGAATCGGACAAAAAAGACTTAATTCTCCTAGAAACCGGAGCTGAGACAAGTAGGGGAGGGAAGGCTGACAGGATGACGGTTCATTTGCTTGTCCACATTCTCACAATCTACTGTTATGGATACTGCCACAGATCCATCAGCTCCCCAATTTCATTTCAACCAACAGTTATGATGTGGATGATTTACCCAATGATGTTCTTCACAGGTTCGAGACCGTTTCGTTCATGTGCAATTGACCCACTCTTCTATCATCACCACTCCTCTCTACTGTATTAGTCGAGATCACACTCTGACAACCCCCATGTTTACTAATGGATTTACAGTTTATGTTATGCAACAGGTCACTGAACTTCAAACTTTGAAAACAGAGTTTTACACGGGAACTTTGGGTAATTGATCATTAAGCGCAGTCGGATTACTACAAAACCAACAATCATTTCTGCCTTGATTTTGAGTGGATTTAGTTCTTCTTGACCTAATTCCAGTTCCTGATGTGATTTTCCAAAATATCAGGGTTCTATATAAAAGTGAAGCAACAATCCAGACAGGCAATGTAGTGTATAGGTTGAGATTCTCCTCCTCTAACCTCATCACTGGTTGCTTGTAAAAAAGAATAAAGGGTCTGGATGTGACGTTTACAGTAAATCAACAATCTACTGTGGGCTGTCAGTAGACATTTCATCACTTCCTCCTTAGACAAGACAAAATATTTAAGCGCCTTTGAACGGGGTATGGTAGGTGGTGCCAGGCGCAGCGGTTTGTGTCAAGAACGGCAACACTGCTGGGTTATTCATGCTCAACAGTTTCCCATGTGTATGAAGAATGGTCCACCACCCAAAGGACATCCAGCCAACTTGGAACGCTTTTGACACCTTGTAGAGTCCATGCCCCGGCGAAATGAGGCTGCTCTGAGGGCAAAAGGGGTCTGATCAATAATAGGAAGGTGTTCTCTAATTGTGACTGACCACTAAAGCACCCAGTGCACTGGGTTTGCAGCATGACTGCGCAGTTCATTCACCAACACATCCAGTGGGGGGGGGGGGGGGGGGGGGGGACTCTATTCACGTTACATTTTTGCACCCTCTAAGAAGCGCACTGCTTATTTGAATATACCGGCCTGCTCAGAATGGGTAATGTGGCGGTCCTATCGAGTCAGTGGGGGAAATGTGTCACTGTGTCTGTGTGTCTTTGGTGCGTGGGTAATGTTAATGGGGTGGGGGTGGTTGGGATTTAACATTTAGGTTGCTAAAAGGGATATAACGATGATAAAGCAGTGGAGTTGGAGAAAGGGCTTTGTGCCATGCCATCCTGGGGGAATTTGTGGGACATCAGAATTCTGCTCACACTCGAGAGCTCCCAAAGGCTGACTCATGCCAGCTGGATAACACCAAGGCCACACAGACAGTAACTCTCTAACACACTTTAGTTGACTGATGCAAAAAGGCACATGCAGTACATAGCTACTTTACACACACACACACACACACTATCTGACTAAAGACACTCCCTGACTTAAAGAGATTTATATACACATGCAAAACAAAAACCCCACAAAGACATATCCATAGACTCATCAATTAACTTATTGGAAGCTCAACAAAATTCTGCAGAACTAAAGAACAATCCCTCACACTTGTCATACAAATCAATTTGTCAAAATGAAGAATGAATATTTGTTATTTCAAAAGGACTTCAGCTTGATCAGGACTGACGTTGCATGTGATGGATTAACACACCATCCTATCCGTTCTCAAGGTCTCTGCTAAATGACAGCGCTGACGTCTTAGCCACGGCTTTTACTTTACGGTCGTAGAGGCTGAGGTGGTTGGTGAAAGCTGGCCTCTTGCCACTGTCTAGTAATATACTCTGAGGTTGATGAATGACTGTAAGCTTGAATCAATATTTGTATATGTCTTAACTTGTCTCCAGGTATCCAAAGAGGCCACAGGACCCTCAGAGTTATTGAGGGAGTCATCCCTACCTCTTTTCCTCTTTCTCACTTTCTTTACAGCACTTCTCCATTTGTCTATTAAGCTTTCACGATAATGATAATGTCTATCTCTTTGTGTCTTCCCCCCCCCCCCCCCCCCCCCCTCACCTCTCTATTTCTCTCTATTGCAGATTGGAGATGCTCCTGTCTTTGCTGCTGTGTGCCATCTGTCTGCTCATCCTACCGTCCTCCTCTACCCCCAGCCAAGCCTCAGGTGCGTGACCACCCTCCGTCAGCCTCGGCTATACTGACATCCATTCAATGATCTATGACATTTGACTTCTAAGGGTATAGGGGCACTTTCTAATCACTCCTCGGTCATTCACCATTTTTGCTGACACACACTCTGGAAACTATTTTAGAGGGTGTGACTTTAATAGCAAAAATCAAGGTTAACTGATGTGCACAGGTGTGAAGAGGAAGTATCTCATCCGGTATTTGTTTCAACAACACCATGACGGCAAATGGCAACTGACAAGACTTTTAAATGGGTTCCAGACTTTAACAAATAACATCAACTGCAACCTGAGACAACCTGTGAACTTTTTGACTGTATAAAGTCAGCAATTGAACCCCTTTGGTCTGCACTCTCCAGATGACTCCAGACTCCTACAGGTGACCATCCCTACGACCCCTCCCTTATCTGCCGTCTTGGGGGGCTCTCTTACCCTACCTTGCCTGGTGTCTCTGTCCCACCCGCCCCCCAACACGAATGGCCGCCACGCCGTCCTCTCCCTACCCAGGGTCAAGTGGAGCATGCTGTCCCAGGGGCACGAGACTGAGATCCTGGTGGCCCGAGGGGACAGGGTGAAGGTCAGCGAGGCCTACAAGGACAGAGCCTCCCTGCTCCATTACGCTTCCTCCTCGGCCGACCTCACCCTGAGGCTGGATGGCCTGCAGTACAACGACTCTGGCTTCTACCGCTGTGAGGTGCAGCAGGGCCTGGAGGATGCTGACGGTGTGGCTCAGGTCAAGGTCAAAGGTGAGGCCAGGGGTTGATGTCATAGATGTTGGGGATAAGCCAGAGTTCCTGACCTATGACAGTAACAACTCAGGAGTGTGTGTGTCAATGCTTGTATCTCAGCAGGCAGTGAGCCAGCCAGAATTGTCAGTCACAGGACGGCTCTAGGAGAAACAGAGAATGTCCTACAAAACACAGCATAGACACTGACTGTACATTACCATTTACACTGAGTGTACAAATCATTAAGAACATCTGCTCTTTCCATGACATTGACTGACCATGTGAATCCAGGTGAAAGCTATGATCCCTTATTGATGTCACTTGTTAAATACACTTCAATCAGTATAGATGAAAGGGAAGACTCAGATTAAAGAAGGATTTTTAAGCCTTGATACAATTGAGACATGGATTGTGTATGTATGCCATTCAGAGGGTGAATGGGCAAGACTAGAGCAGTTTATAACCTAATGAATCAGATATAGCCTATGCTTGTGAATGTAGCTGTAGTTCACACAAATGACTGAATCTGAAATAACGGCAAGACTGTGGACCTTCAACAGGGGTGGTGTTCCACTACCGGGATGCTTCCAGTCGCTATGCTTTTACCTTTGCGCAGGCCCGGGACGCCTGTGAAGAGATCGGGGCTCACATCGCCACCCCAGAGCAGCTCTTGGCAGCCTACCACAGTGGCTATGAGCAGTGTGATGCGGGCTGGCTCTCAGACCACTCAGTGAGGTAAGGGCCAGGCAGATAAAAGACCACTGTAAATGTTCTCTCATATCAAGTGGACACAGATAGAGAGATGCTTTCATGCACTTCAATGGACTTTCCCCTTTGTTATAACAGTTGTATAACACTATGTAATATCAACACTCTTCTCCACAGATATCCCATCCAGATGCCACGAGAGGGATGTTTTGGAGACATGGACGGGCATCCTGGAGTGAGGAACTATGGGCTGCTGGAACCTGATGAGCTGTACGATGTATACTGTTATGTGGAGAACATAGAGGGTAGGAAAATATGTTATTTATTGGAGTGTTTCATGAATTTGATCAAGTGCAGATTATTACAACCTGACTTCTCCCTCCATGTCTACAGGGGAAGTGTTCCATGGCTCTTCCCCCCGAAGTTTCACCCTGTGGGAAGCTAAGGCCTATTGTCTGGCTCAGGGAGCGGAGCTGGCTACCACAGGTCAGCTGTATGCAGCCTGGAATGACGGACTGAACGCCTGCAGCCCGGGGTGGTTGGCTGATGGGAGTGTACGCTACCCCATTGTCACTCCCAGGGAGCGTTGTGGTGGAGGGGAGCCTGGGGTCAGGACTGTCTATCGCCATTTGAACCAGACAGGCTTTCCAGAGGCACACACTCGCCATGACACTTACTGCTTCCGAGGTAAGAGGTTTTGAAAGTTATGCTGGGCTTCAGTAGTGGCATCCCAACGCAGTTCCTACGGTATTCTAACTCATCCTCTGGCCTAACTTTGTTTCGTTGCCCTTGCATCTGACAGGCAACAGCAACACTCACACCGAATCTCCCCATGATTACCTAGCAACAGAGCCAGAGGACATCGGCCAGGACATTGTGACGCTGTCTGAGCCTCTGGAGGAATTCAGCCTGGGTCAGGTGACGGAGCAGGTGATGAGCGAAGAAGTTCAGGGCTACCTGACTGCGCTCCCTATTCCAGCGGAGCAGCACCCATCAGAGCATATAGAGGAGCAGGTGGCTGTCCCTGGAGAGCAGTACCCAGAGCATGGAGCTGTCCCTGGAGAGCAGTACCCAGAGCAGGGGGCTGTCCCTGGGGAGCACGGAGAAGAACAGGGGGTTGTTCCTGGAGAACACGGAGAGGAGCAGGAGGCTGTGCCTGGGCAGCACAGAGAGGAACAGGGGGTTCATCATGGGGAGCAGTACCCAGACCAGCCTGGAGAGGAGCAGGGGGCTGTCGATGGCCCGGGCCCTACTGTAGTCTATCACGAGGAGCTACCCTTTCCGGTTGAACCCCAAGACCCATTCACCCCCACATCCTTCCCCCAAGACCTGGAGCCCACAGAGGACACCTGGCAGCTGGTGAAAGAGGTCAGCAACCCAGAATCATATCAGCCTGCCCCTGAGGAGGCAAACTTAGATTCAAACTACCCAGTCACACACTATGATGAGCTGAATGCAAACCCAACACTTTATCCACCTTCTCCCGAGACAAATTATGAATCAGATGATCTTACAACTGCTCATGAAGACAACATTGGTATCCCCGATCTCTACCAGCCCTCGTTAGAGTCAAACATGGAATCAGGAGAGCCCTCTATAGAGGGTGTACCAGGGACTGCTCTGGAGGCCCCCGTGCCCACCACAGCATATGAGGAGGTGGACAGGTCCAGTGATCCACATCCCATTCCTGGCACAACCCCTGAGAGTGGTGAGCCAACAGAGTCTCAGTATGGTATTTCAGAGGAAAGCCATATGCAAACAGAGATCACCCAGGAGACCGAACACTACACTTTTACCTCTGAGACCACAGGCTCTAATGTATCAGGAGTTGAAGCCACTACTAGTTATGACAGCTCTCCAGAGGAGCAACTGGAAAGCAGGCTGCCCATACCTCCTGAGGAGGACCACTCCGGAGATGAGCATGCCATCCAGGTGGAGCATGTCACGGACACGGTCTACCCAAGCACCTCTTATGACCTCTCAGGAGGGTCCTTCAGGCCTGAGGGAGCCATCACTGGGAATGTCGAGGATACATCTGTATCTTCCACTTCACCTCATGAGGAAACGGAGCTCTTCCCTGACCAGTCCACCACTCAGCCTCCATACTGGGAGAACACACCTGAATACCACCAAACCAACTCTGTGGACCACAGTGCCAGTGTCCTTCTCCCTGAGGAGCATACCACATCACTGGACTCATTGGTCCTCCAGACAGGGGAGAACAGTGGCTCTGCTACGGCTGAGTCAGGAGACCTGGCTACCCGAAGCCCAGTGGAGATGGACCCCTATGAACTGATCCCTACCTCTGAATATGGTGAGTCCATAGACAAGCCTTTTTGTGTATTTTTTTTTACACTTTTCTTTATGTAATGTACTGAAGATTTAGTGCAGTAAATATTTATATGGTATTGAATGACATTAAAAGCATGAGCTGGCACACCCCCCAAAAATGTGGTGGAGGTGCTGATTAACGGCGAGTAAATTGTACTTATTTAATTTGATGTAACCCTTATTTTACCAGGTAAGTTGACTGAGAACACATTCTCATTTACAGAAACGACCTGAGGTATAGTTACAGGGGAGAGGAGAGGGATGAACGGCCAATTGGAAGCTGGGCATGATTAGGTGGCTATGATGGTATGAGGGCCAGATTGGGAATTTAGCCACTGAGGTTAACACCCCTACTCTTACGATAAGTGACATGGGATCTTTAGTGACCACAGAGAGGACACCCGTTTAACGTCCCATCTGAAAGACAGCACCCTACACAGGGCACTATCCACAATCACTGCCATTGGGATATTTTTTTAGACCAGAGGAAAGCATGCCTCCTACCAGCCCTCCAACACCACTTCCAGCAGCATCTGGTCTCCCATCCAGGAACTGACCAGGACCAACCCTGCTTAGCTTCAGAGCCAAGACAGCAGTGGGATGGAGGGTGGTACTCTATAAAAGGCTATAAAATTATAGGCTATAAATGTTTTTTTGTTTTTTTAAAGAGAGTCGCACAGTCTATATACCAGCTCCAAGTAATTTATTGGATAAACCAGCAACATTTCAGCATCACTTTGCCTTCAGGGTAATGTCATGAATGCTTGAACGTGAATGTCTACATAACCTGCTTCAAGCATTCATGACATTACCTTGAAGAAGGCACAGTGATGCCGAAACGTTGGTGGTTTACCCAATAAATTACTGGAAGCTTGTACAGTATATAGACTGTGCGACTCTCTTTCAAATCAAATCAAATCAAATGTTATTGGTCACATACACATGGTTAGCAGATGTTAATGCGAGTGTAGCGAAATGCTTGTGCTTCTAGTTCTGACCATGCAGTAATATCTAACAATTTCACAACAACTACCTTATACACACAAATGTAAAGGAATTAATAAGAATATTCTTATTAATATGTATATATAAATATATGGATGAGCGATGGCTGAACTGCATAGGCAAGATGCAGTAGATGGTATAGAGTACAGTATATACATATGAGATGAGTAATGTAGGGTATGTAAACATGATATAAAGTGACATAGTTTAAAGTGACTAGTGATACATTTATTACATCCAGTTTTTAATTATTAAGTGACTAGAGATTTGAGTCAGTATGTTGGCAGCAGCCACTCAATGTTAGTGATGGCTGTTTAACAGTCTGATGGCCTTGAGATAGAAGCTGTTTTTTAGTCTCTCGGTCCCACCTTTGATGTACCTGTACTGACCTCGCCTTCTGGATGATAGCGGGGTGAACAGGCAGTGGCTCGGGTGGTTGTTGTCCTTGATGATCTTTTTGGCCTTCCTGTGACATTGGGTGCTGTAGGTGTCCTGGAAGGCAGGTAGTTTGTCCCTGGTGATGCGTTGTGCAGACCTCACTACCCTCTGGAGTGTGAGGTTATTTTCCTGACACAACACTCCGAGGGCCCTCACCTCCTCCCTGTAGTGGTAATCAAGCCTGCCGCTGTAGTGTCATCTGCAAACTTGATAATTGAGTTGGAGGCATGCATGGCCACGCAGTCATGGGTGAACAGAGAGTACAGGAGAGGGCTGAGAAGGCACCCTTGTGGGGCCCCAGTGTTGAGAATCAGCGGGGTGGAGATGTTGTTTCCTACCCTCACCACCTGGGGGCGTCCCATCAGAAAGACCAGGACCCAGTTGCACAGGGCGGGGTCGAGACCCAGGGTCTCGAGCTTAATGATGAGTTTGGAGGGTACTATGGTATTAAAGGCTGAGCTGTAGTCAATGAATAGCATTCTGACATAGGTATTCCTCTTGTCCAGATAGGTTAGGGCAGTGTGATTGCGTCGTCTGTGGACCTATTGGGGCGGTTAGCAAATTGGAGGGGGTCTAGGGTGTTAGGTAGGGTGGAGGTGATATGATCCTTGACTATTCTCTCAAAGCACTTCATGATGACGGAAGTGAGTGCTACGGGGTGATAGTCGTTTAGCTCAGTTACTGTCACGGGATTCTTCTGTTGAAGGAGAGGCGTACCAAAACGCAGCGTGGTTATTGTGATACATCTTTATTGAAGATGATAAATGAACAATATACAAAACAAGAAATGTGAAAAACCGAAAACAGCCCTATCTGGTGTAACAAACACAAAGACAGGAACAATCACCCACAAACCCCAACACCAAACAGGCTACCTAAATATGGTTCCCAATCAGAGACAATGACTAACACCTGCCTCTGATTGAGAACCATATCAGGCCAAACACAGAAACAGAGAAACTAGACACACAACATAGAATGCCCACTCAGATCACAACCTGACCAAACAAAACATGGAAACATACAAAGCAAACTATGGTCAGGGTGTGACAGTCCCCCCCCCCCCCCCCCCCCCCCCCCAAGGTGTGGACTCCGGCCACAAAACCTGAACCTATTGGGGAGGGTCTGGGTGGGCATCTGTCCGCGGTGGCGGCTTTGGTGCTGGATGTGGCCCCCACTTCACCATAGTCTTAGTCCGCCCTATTGTCCGCTTCCGTGGCCTCCTGACCACGGCGACCCTTCTAAATGAACCCAGTGGACCGAGGGGCAGCTCGGGACCGAGGGGCAGCTCCGTACTGGCTGACGACTCTGGCAGATCCTGGCTGACTGGCTGCTCTGGCAGATCCTGGCTGAATGGCGGCACTGGCGGCTCCTTGCAGACTGGCGGCACTGGCGGCTCCTTGCAGACTGGCGGCACTGGCGGCTCCTTGCAGACTGGCGGCACCTTGCAGACTGGCGGCACTGGCGGCTCCTTGCAGACTGGCGGCACTGGCCGCTCCTTGCAGACTGGCGGCACTGGCGGCTCCTTGCAGACTGGCGGCACTGGCGGCGCTGGGCAGACGGGTGGCTCTGATGGCGCTGGGCAGACTGGCGACTCTGATGGCGCTGGGCAGACGGGTAGCTCAGGCGGCGCTGGGCAGACTGGAGACCCCAGCAGCGCTGGAGAGGAGGAAAGCTCTGGCAGCGCTGGAAAGGCGGGAGACTCCGGCAGCGCTGGAGAGGAGGAAGGCTCCGGCAGCGCTGGACAGGTGGGAGCACCTGTAAGGATGAAACGGAGAGACAGCCTGGTGCGGGGGGCTGCCACCGGAGGGCTGGTGCGTGGAGATGGTACCGGATAGACCGGACCGTGCAGGCGCACTGGAGCTCTTGAGCACCGAACCTGCCCAACCTTACCTGGTTGACTGCTCCCGGTCGCCCTGCCAGTGCGGCGAGGTGGAATAGCCCGCACTGGGCTATGCAGGCGAACCGGGGACACCATGCGCAAGGCTGGTGCCATGTAAGCCGGCCCAAGGAGACGCACTGCAGACCAGATACGTAGAGCCGGCTTCATGGCACTTGGCTCGATGCCCACTCTAGCCCGGCCGATACGTGGTATGTACCGCACCGGGCTTCGCACCCGCACTGGGGACACCGTGCAAAACACGGTGCCTGCCCGGTCTCTCTAGCCCCCCGGTAAGCACAGGAAGTTGGCGCAGGTCTCCTACCTGGCTTCGCCATACTTCCTGTGTGCCCCCCCAATACATTTTTGGGGCTGCCTCTTGGGCTTCCTTGCCAGCCGTGTTCCCTCATATCGCCGGCTCCTCTCTCCGGCTGCCTCTGCTCTCCTAGCAGCCTCCACCTGTTCCCATGGAAGGCGATCCTTTCCCGCCAGGATCTCCTCCCATGTGTAGCAACCCTTGCCGTCCAACACATCATCCCATGTCCATTCCCCTTTGCGCCGCTGTTGCTGTTACCAATTACCACGCCGCTTGGTCCTGTTTTGGTGGGTGATTCTGTCACGGGATTCTTCTGTTGAAGGAGAGGCGGACCAAAACGCAGCGTGGTTATTGTGATACATCTTTAATGAAGATGATAAATGAACAATATACAAAACAAGAAATGTGAAAAACCGAAAACAGCCCTATCTGGTGTAACAAAGACAGGAACAATCACCCACAAACCCCAACACCAAACAGGCTACCTAAATATGGTTCCCAATCAGAGACAATGACTAACACCTACCTCTGATTGAGAACCATATCAGGCCAAACACAGAAACAGACAAACTAGACACACAACATAGAATGCCCACAGATCACACCCTGACCAAACAAAAAATATAAACATATAAAGCAAACTATGGTCAGGGTGTGACAGTTACCTTAGCTTTCTTGGGAACAGGAACAATGGTGGCCCTCTTGAAGCATGTGGGAACAGCAGACTGGGATAGGGATTGATTAAATATGTCCGTAAACACACCATCCAGTTGGTCTGCGCATGCTCTGAAGACGCGGCTAGGGATGCCGTCTGGGCCGGCAGCCTTGCGAGGGTTAACACGTTTAAATGTTTTACTCACGTTGGCTGCGGTGAAGGAGAGCCCGTAGGTTTTGGTAGTGGGCCGTGTCGGTGGCACTGTATTGTCCTCAAAGCAAGCAAAGAAGCTGTTTAGTTTGTCTGGGAGCAAGACATCGGGGTCCGCAACGGGGCTGGTTTTCTTTTTGTAGTCCGTGATTGACTGTAGACCCTACAACATACCTCTTGTGTCTGAGCCGTTGAATTGCGACACTACTTTTTCTCTATACTGACGCTTAGCTTGTTTGGTTGCCTTGCGGAGGGAATAGCTACACTGTTTGTATTCGGTCATGTTTCCGGTCGCCTTGTGTCACGTTCTGACCTTTTTTTTTGTTATGTCTTTGTTTTTAGTATGGTCAGGGCGTGAGTTGGGTGGGTAGTCTATGTTCTTTTTTCTATGTTGTGGTTTTGTATTTGGCCTGGTATGGTTCTCAATCAGAGGCAGGTGTCGTTCGTTGTCTCTGATAGAGAATCATACTTAGGTAGCCTTTTCCCACTTGTGTGGTGTGGGTGATTGTTTTCTATTATGTGTATGTCACCTTACAGAACTTTTTCATTTTGTTCTTATTTTGTTGAGTGTTCTCTGTTTAATAAACATAATGATGAACACTTACCACGCTGCGCTTTGGTCCTCACCTCATTCCAACGACGAACGTTACACCTTGCCCTGATTAAAAGCAGTGGTTCGCGCTTTCAGTTTTGCGCGAATGCTGCCATCAATCCACGGTTTCTGGTTGGGGAAGGTTTTAATAGTAGGAGTGGGTACAACATCACTGATGCACTTGCTAATAAACTCAGTCACCGAATCAGAGTATACATCAATGTTGTTGTTCGACGCTATCCGGAACATATCCCAGTCCACGTGATCGAAGCAATCTTGAAGCGTGGAATCAGATTGGTCAGACTAGCGTTGAACAGACCTGAGCACAGGCGTTTCCTGTTTTAGTTTCTGTCTATAGGCTGGGAGCCACAAAATGAAGTAGTGGTCAGATTTGCCGAAAGGAGGGCGAGGGAGGGCTTTGTATGCGTCGCGGAAGTTAGAGTAGCAATGATCCAGAATGCTGCCAGCCCGGGTTGCGCATTCTATATGCTGATAAAATTTAGGGAACCTTATTTTCAGATTAGCCTTGTTAAAATCCCCAGCTACAATAAATGCAGCCTCGGGATATGTGGTTTCCAGTTTACATAGAGTCCAAAGAAGTTCTTTCAGGGCCGTCGAGGTGTCTGCTTGGGGGAATATACACGACTGTGATTATAATCAAAGAGAATTCTCTTGGTAGATAATGCGGTCGCCATTTGATTGTAAGGAATTCTAGGTCAGGTGAACAAAAGGACTTGAGTTCCTGTATGTTGTTATGATCACAACACGACTCGTTGATCATAAGGCATACACCCCCGCCCTTCTTCTTACCAGAGAGATGTTTGTTTCTGTCGGCGCGTGAAGAAACCAGGTGGCTGTACCGACTCTGATAACGTATCCCAAGTGAGCCATGTTTCTGTGAAACAGAGAATGTTGCAATCTCTGATGTCTCTCTGGAAGGCAACACTTGCTCGGATTTCGTCTACCTTGCTGTCAAGTGACTGGACATTGGCGAGTAGTATACTCGGGAGCGTTGGGCGATGTGCCCGTCTACGGAGCCTGACCAGAAGACTTTATTAAATTACATAAAACCTTTGTGCATATGTAATGTGTGCTAAAATGTTTTTAAAGAGCTGAACACTCAAGTGTGGACAGGGTTACACTAACTGTAGGCTTGAATAATGTTTGTGATCTGTTTCCTGGCAGCTTATGACCCCACTCAGGAGCAGTCTGGTGTCACGTCACCCGACTCCTCTACCCTAGATGACCATGTGGAGCAGGAGGCAGGAGGCACAGTGGACTCATTACCAGACGTTTCCAATGGTTCCACTGACCAGGATGAGCACACTGACCTGGGTTCAGTTCCAACTGACAAAGTCCTTACAGTTATTTATGACACTGACTCTAGTGAAACCTCTGGGGTCCACAAGGTAATGCTTGACATTACCCTTTTGACATCCCCCATACCTATAACCTATTCCCCCCCGACCCAGCGTTCCGTGGAAGCAGGGGCCAGCTCCCCAGGTGACTTCATAACCGTCATCCCAGAATCCAGCGTTCCATCTGGGTTTGAACCCCTGGAGGAAGGGCTGGAGAAGGTGGAGCAAGAGGGGTTGGGTGAAATCCCAGAAGTAGTCGAAACTACTACTCCAGAGACAGCTTCTGGTGAGGAGGGGAGTGGAGATGAGGAGAATGGTCAGGAGGTGAGTGGAGAAGAGGAGAGTGGTCAGGAGGCGAGTGGAGACGAGAAGAGTGGTCAGGAGGCGAGTGGAGATGAGGAGAGTGGTCAGGAGGCGAGTGGAGGCAAGGAGAGTGGTCAGGAGGCGAGTGGAGACGAGAAGAGTGGTCAGGAGGCGAATGGAGACGAGAAGAGTGGTCAGGAGGCGAGTGGAGATGAGGAGAGTCGTCAGGAGGCGAGTGGAGGCAAGGAGAGTGGTCATGAGGCGAGTGGAGGCAAGGAGAGTGGTCAGGAGGCGAGTGGAGATGAGGAGAGTGGTCAGGAGGCGAGTGGAGGCAAGGAGAGTGATCTGAAGGTGAGTGGAGATGAGGACAGTGACCAGGAGGTGAGTGGCCAAGAGGGAGTGGAGTCCGGCCTAGGATCAGGATCAGACGAGGAGCACTCTGAATCTGGAGAAAGCTCAGGGATCCTTGAACCAGAAGTCCCATACATGAATGAAACTGTCATTCCCATCAATAGCACAACTGTCAATAGCACAGATGAAAGCGAGCCTGAGTCGAGCACAGATGCGCCTTCTACTGATATGGAGATCACGCTGCTCTCTGACTTGTCCCAGACCCCCCTGCCCTCCCCCACCATACCCCAAGAGTCCCGGGCTGATGTAAATCTGGATTACAGTGGGGAGACCTCACTCACTGAGGACCCTGACTCCATCACTCCACTCACTAAGGAGCCTGAGGAGACCCCCAGCCCGACGCCCACCACAGAGGACTACGATGACCAGACTACGACGGCAGCACCCCTATATCCAGAGGACGTTGATGAGGAGAAACTGATTACCATTCCTACTACTCCAAGATTTGGGAACATTTCAGGTAACGTTCAATGTAACTCAAACCATGACAATTATTTGAATACATGTGTTAATGCAAATCATAATTGCATACTTTCTACCATATACCTCACCTTAAATTACTCACTTGACTCTTGTATTTATTTTATGGTCTCTTGCCTCCCCCACTCTGCTTAGTCATTAGAAAGTCATTAGAAAGAAGGGGATTATCATTGTTTCTGTTGGAGGTAAACACACAGCAGGAGGAGCTGTCTCTGTTCATAGCAGCAAAGGATTGGGAACATAATATACAGTGAGCTCCAAAGGTATTCGGACAGTGACATTTTTTCTTTTTGTCTTGGCTCTACTCCACCACCTTGGATTTGAAATGATGCAATGACTATGAAATTCTAACCACTTCTACATTAATGTGGATGCTACCATGATTACGGATAACCATGAATGAATTGTGAATGATGATGACTGAGAAAGTTACAGAGACATAGATAACATCCCCCCCCCCCAAGAAAAAGTGACTCCAAAATGACACAATACATTATTTACCATTCATTTGTATTGGGCACAAAATAATCTGAAACTCAACTAAAACAAATGCATCCAACAAGTTTGTAGGGTCACAAGATTGATATACTGTATTTAGTCATTGCGTGCTAGGAATATGGGACCAAATACACAAGTGAATTTGTCCAAATACTTTTGGTTGCCTAAAGTGGGGGGACTATCTACAGAAAGTGCTGTAAGTTCACCCTATATTTTTTATTTTATTTATTTTTTATTTCACCTTTATTTAACCAGGTAGGCAAGTTGAGAACAAGTTCTCATTTACAATTGCGACCTGGCCAAGATAAAGCAAAGCAGTTCGACACATACAACGACACAGAGTTACACATGGAGTAAAACAAACATACAGTCAATAATACAGTATAAACAAGTCTATATACGATGTGAGCAAATGAGGTGAGATAAGGGAGGTAAAGGCAAAAAAAGGCCATGGTGGCAAAGTAGATACAATATAGCAAGTAAAACACTGGAATGGTAGATTTGCAATGGGAGAATGTGCAAAGTAGAAATAAAAATAATGGGGTGCAAAGGAGCAAAATAAATGAATAAATAAAATACAGTAGGGAAAGAGGTAGTTGTTTGGGCTAAATTATAGGTGGGCTATGTACAGGTGCAGTAATCTGTGAGCTGCTCTGACAGTTGGTGCTTAAAGCTAGTGAGGGAGATAAGTGTTTCCAGTTTCAGAGATTTTTGTAGTTCGTTCCAGTCATTGGCAGCAGAGAACTGGAAGGAGAGGCGGCCAAAGAAAGAATTGGTTTTGGGGGTGACTAGAGAGATATACCTGCTGGAGCGTGTGCTACAGGTGGGAGATGCAATGGTGACCAGCGAGCTGAGATAAGGGGGGACTTTACCTAGCAGGGTCTTGTAGATGACATGGAGCCAGTGGGTTTGGCGACGAGTATGAAGCGAGGGCCAGCCAACGAGAGCGTACATGTCGCAATGGTGGGTAGTATATGGGGCTTTGGTGACAAAACAGATTGCACTGTGATAGACTGCATCCAATTTGTTGAGTAGGGTATTGGATGCTATTTTGTAAATGACATCGCCAAAGTCGAGGATTGGTAGGATGGTCAGTTTTACAAGGGTATGTTTGGCAGCATGAGTGAAGGATGCTTTGTTGCGAAATAGGAAGCCAATTCTAGATTTAACTTTGGATTGGAGATGTTTGATATGGGTCTGGAAGGAGAGTTTACAGTCTAACCAGACACCTAAGTATTTGTAGTTGTCCACGTATTCTAAGTCGGAGCCGTCCAGAGTAGTAATGTTGGACAGGCGGGTAGGTACAGGTAGCGATCGGTTGAAGAGCATGCATTTAGTTTTACTTGTATTTAAGAGCAATTGGAGGCCACAGAAGGAGAGTTGTATGGCATTGAAGCTTGCCTGGAGGGTTGTTAACACAGTATCCAAAGAAGAGCCAGGAGTATACAGAATGGTGTCGTCTGCATAGAGGTGGATCAGAGACTCACCAGCAGCAAGAGCGACCTCATTGATGTATACAGAGAAGAGAGTCGGTCCAAGAATTGAACCCTGTGGCACCCCCATAGAGACTGCCAGAGGTCCGGACAGCAGACCCTCCGATTTAACACACTGAACTCTATCAGAGAAGTAGTTGGTGAACCAGGCGAGGCAATCATTTGAGAAACCAAGGCTGTCGAGTCTGCCGATGAGGATGTGGTGATTGACAGAGTCGAAAGCCTTGGCCAGATCAATGAATACGGCTGCACAGTAATGTTTCTTATCGATGGCGGTTAAGATATCATTTAGGACCTTGAGCGTGGCTGAGGTGCACCCATGACCAGCTCTGAAACCAGATTGCATAGCAGAGAAGGTATGGTGAGATTCGAAATGGTCGGTAATCTGTTTGTTGACTTGGCTTTCGAAGACCTTAGAAAGGCATGGTAGGATAGATATAGGTCTGTAGCAATTTGGGTCAAGAGTGTCACCCCCTTTGAAGAGGGGGATGACCGCAGCTGCTTTCCAATCTTTGGGAATCTCAGACGACACGAAAGAGAGGTTGAACAGGCTAGTAATAGGGGTGGCAACAATTTTGGCAGATAATTTTAGAAAGAAAGGGTCCAGATTGTCTAGCCCGGCTGATTTGTAGGGGTCCAGATTTTGCAGCTCATTCAGAACATCAGCTGAGCAGATTTGGGAGAAGGAGAAATGGGGAAGGCTTGGGCGAGTTGTTGTGGGGGGTGCAGTGCTGTTGACCGGGGTAGGAGTAGCCAGGTGGAAAGCATGGCCAGCCGTAGAAAAATGCTTATTGAAATTCTCAATTATGGTGGATTTATCAGTGGTGACAGTGTTTCCTATCTTCAGTGCAGTGGGCAGTTGGGAGGAGGGGTTCTTATTCTCCATGGACTTTACAGTGTCCCAGAACTTTTTTGAGTTAGTGTTGCAGGAAGCAAATTTCTGCTTGAAAAAGCTAGCCTTGGCTTTTCTAACTGCCTGTGTATAATGGTTTCTAGCTTCCCTGAACAGCTGCATATCACGGGGGCTGTTCGATGCTAATGCAGAACGCCATAGTTTTTTTTGTTGGTTAAGGGCAGTCAGGTCTGGGGAGAACCAAGGGCTATATCTATTCCTGGTTCTAAATTTATTGAATGGGGCATGTTTATTTAAGATGGTTAGGAAGGCATTTTAAAAAAAATATCCAGGCATCCTCTACTAACGGGATGAGATCAATATCCTTCCAGGATACCCCGGCCAGGTCGATTAGAAAGGCCTGCTCGCTGAAGTGTTTCAGGGAGCGTTTTACAGTGATGAGTGGAGGTCGTTTGACCGCTGACCCATTACGGATGCAGGCAATGAGGCAGTGATCGCTGAGATCTTGGTTGAAAACAGCAGAGGTGTATTTAGAGGGCAAGTTGGTTAGGATGATATCTATGAGGGTGCCCGTGTTTAAGGCTTTGGGGAGGTACCTGGTAGGTTCATTGATAATTTGTGTGAGATTGAGGGCATCAAGTTTAGATTGTAGGATGGCTGGGGTGTTAAGCATGTTCCAATTTAGGTCGCCTAGCAGCACAAGCTCTGAAGATAGATGGGGGGCAATCAGTTCACATATGGTGTCCAGAGCACAGCTGGGGGCAGAGGGTGGTCTATAGCAGGCGGCAACGGTGAGAGACTTGTTTTTAGAGAGGTGGATTTTTAAAAGTAGAAGTTCAAATTGTTGGGTACAGACCTGGATAGTAGGACAGAACTCTGCAGGCTATCTTTGCAGTAGATTGCAACACCGCCCCCTTTGGCAGTTCTATCTTGTCTGAAAATGTTGTAGTTTGGAATTAAAATGTCTGAATTTTTGGTGGTCTTCCTAAGCCAGGATTCAGACACAGCTAGAACATCCGGGTTGGCAGAGTGTGCTAAAGCAGTGAATAGAACAAACTTAGGGAGGAGGCTTCTAATGTTAACATGCATGAAACCAAGGCTATTACGGTTACAGAAGTCGTCAAAAGAGAGCGCCTGGGGAATAGGAGTGGAGCTAGGCACTGCAGGGCCTGGATTCACCTCTACATCGCCAGATGAACAGAGTAGTAGTAGAATAAGGGTGTGGCTAAAAGCAATAAGAATTGGTCGTTTAGAACGTCTGGAACAGAGAGTAAAAGGAGGTTTCTGGGGGCGATAAAATAGCATCAAGGTATAATGTACAGACAAAGGTAAGGTAGGATGTGAATACAGTGGAGGTAAACCTAGGTATTGAGTGATGAAGAGAGAGATATTGTCTCTAGAAACATCATTGAAACCAGGAGATGTCATTGCATGTGTGGGTGGTGGAACTAATAGGTTGGATAAGGTATAATGAGCAGGACTAGAGGCTCTACAGTGAAATAAGCCAATAAACACTAACCAGAACAGCAATGGACAAGGCATATTGACATGAAGGAGAGGCATGCTCAGTCGAGTGATCAAAAGGGTCCAGTGAGTGGAGAGGTTGGTTGGGGGTCACGGCGATTTAGACAGCTAAATCGGTAGTAAGCTAGCATAAGATGGAGGTCTGTTATTAGCCAACTCTTGCGTTCCGTCAGTAGATTAGTGGGTTTCCGTGTGGTAGAGGGGATGAATCCAAATCACACAACAACAACAAAAATAAAAACAATAGATATAGTTATAGAGGCCCAAGAAGAAAAAAAAAATCAATAAATAAAAATAAAATAATAATTGTCCGATTGTCTATTCAGATAGCAGCCGATAAGATAGCCAACGGCTAGCAGGCCGCAGATGAGCGCCCAGGCAACGTTGCGCCGGAGGAGCCAGCCGGACAGTTCCCTCGGGTAGACAACGTCGGCAGTCTAGCCGTGAAGGCCCGGTGGGGCTCCGCGTAGGCAGCAAAACGGGTCCGGATAGGTGACTGCAGCCCAGGAGTGATTGATGGAACTCTTCAGCTGGCTAGCTCCGGAACAATTGATGTTAGCTGCGGAATCGACGAAAGCCGATAGTAACACGGATAGCAGCTAGCTAGCTGCGAGATCCAGGCATGGACGTCCAGAGCCAGCGGCCGAAATCCAGGGACATGGAGAGAAAAATTGGTCCAATATGTTCCGCTCCGAGCCGCGCTGCGCTGCACCGCGCCGTACAAAACTGGCGATAGATTCTCGAGCCAAAGGACAGCCGATGACCACAAACCGTGGTCAGCTGAGTACCAACGATTAGCCAGTAAATAAGCTAACTAGCTTCTGAACTAGCCCCTGAACCAGCTTCAGAGTAGCTTCTGGACCAGCTTCTGGCTAGCTCCCGGCTAGCTTCTGGCTAATTTCTGGCTAGCCTCTCGGAGGATCACAGATCTGAGGTAAATAATACTTTTTTATATAAATATAAATTGGTGAAACGGATTGCAGGAGAGTGTTCTGAAGATGAGTTTTTGGAAAATTAAAAATGTATGTGAAAAAAAAGTTGCGTATATATATATATATATATATATATATATATACGGGACACAACAGGACGAGGACAAAAATACGTCTGAACTGCTATGCCATCTTGGGAGAGAGTGACGAGATTACCCTTACATTAAAGTTTAAAGTCTGCACTTTAAGCTCACATTCATTGTATATATTCAAAGTGCTGGAGTACCGAGCCAAAACAAAAATAAATGGGTCAGTGCAGTCAAAACATGATTTCCTGTTTTTTTTGTAATGATATTTCCACACGATGAGGTCAAAATAACACTCTGAAATTGTAAAAAATGATGATAATTCCATTTTAGTGGAAGAGCTTTTTGAAGAGGAATAAACCTTTTCAGGTGGGTGGGAGTTTTTGGCCCACAGCATAACATCACAATCTGATCTGATTATTCTGACCAATGACCTGTCATCTTTTATTTGCATATGTATCCTCTTACTTTGAAGGGGCTCTAGAGTCTAGACCAGGGGTGGGAAATTCCATTCCTAAAGGGCCTATTTGATGTCACAGTTTTCCCCCAGCCCCTGCTAACACACCTGACTCCAATAATCACCTAATCATGATCTTTTGTTTAGAATGCAATTTGATTAATCAGCTGTGTTTGCTAGGGATGAAGAGAAGGTGTGACACCAATCAGGCCCTTGAGGACTGGAGTTTCCCACCCCTGGTCTAGACAATCATATCCGCCAAGCAGGGCTGTATATGTAAATATATTTCAATTTGTATCAACACGCTCACACGATCATACTGGGCATTTTAATGGCAAAAGGAGACTCGGGGACTTATTTTCATGAAATAAACACAGTGATTTATTAGACATACAGTGATGATTTAAACAATTAAATTAAAAGGGCTGCATGGGGGCATTAACAAAATGGCATGGTAAAAAAGAGCATGGAAGCATATGTGCTGAAAACATTTGAAAAGGTCACCTATGTGTAAAAGTTCCTCAGCACAGGGGCTTGAATAGGTAAAATTATATTTTCTGTAAACTGAACTCTCAGGCCACTGTAGGCCTACAGTCAGTCAGTCTGAGTACTGTTGGTATAATGGCTCCCTCCAGTGGCAGCCAAATAAATTCCCATGTAAATCAACAATAAAGTGATCCCATCATATCTGTCCTTTACTTTGACACTATAAAGAGGGGATTCAAAAATGGAACACACACACACACACACCAACAATATTTTAGATACGTTGTTACTGCATTTACATTGGTGTCAATAGTTGTTCTCTCCTACCTTTGTCTCAGATTCCTGCCATGAGAATCCTTGTTATAACGGGGGAACATGTGTTGACAGTGGGTCTTCAACCAAGTGCCTTTGCTTGCACACCTATGGAGGACACATGTGCCAGACAGGTACAGTAACAGATTTCATGTTTTGTTTTCTCAAAGATAATGTTCAAACAATTAACATATCACTCCCCCTTGTGTATATTTTTGTCTCCTCTGTGTGCATCTAACCTCTTCTTCGTCATGTTGGTCAGACCTGGAGGTGTGTGAGCCGGGTTGGGAAAAGTTCATGGGCTTCTGTTACCAACATTTCACCAAGCGTCAGGGCTGGGAGGTGGCAGAGCAGCACTGTCGTATGTGTGGCGGTCACCTGATCTCGGTCATGACCCCTGAGGAACAGAACTACATTAATGGTACAGCGGGCCTGAAAACATGTACTTTGATCTTGTAACAGACAGCTCCAAGTGCTCTGCATAACTTGACCTCTGTAAACCCTCATCCGTGGATTGTTAAAAAGGTGTAATTCAAACATTTAAATGGGGAAATGTGTTAATTTCACTCTTTGTCGTAGCTTTATTCAGTGTGAACAGAACTTACAGTCCCAAAATGCATAAACTGAATGCGTAATGAACCCTCTGTAACCCCAGTACCATCTGTGATGAATGTTTTGTAAACTAAAAACAATTGTTTAAACAGATGGCTTTGACTGTTTAAGGTTGTATCGTCCAAAGAAGAGGCAACTTTGTCTTCTTTCATGTTTTACCTGCCATTCACTCATTTTACCATGAAACATGGGAGGGCTTGGATGCCAGTGTTAGTATTATGTCTGGAAATATGGAAGAGATTATCTAGCATTCCTTAGTTGTTTCCCATGGCTTGTAGACTGACACTGACCCCTATCTGCTAGTGAGCGAGTGTTTGCAGGCCCAAAGTTACAGTGCGCTCTCTCTTTCCCTTTAGATAAGTACAGAGAGTACCAGTGGACGGGACTGAATGACAGAACCATAGAGGGAGACTTCCGCTGGTCTGACGGGAATCCTCTGGTAAATCTCACATAGTCTGTGTACCCATGAAATATGTCTAGGTTCTCCATAAACATAATGTTATTTGCATGAACATGCCTCTGGGATTGTATCCTATTGGTATACAGAACATCCTCACTTATGGTTTGTAAGACCTGATGCAAAAATAACCTCCTCCTGGTATGTGATCTGCTTCTTATACTACTTCTCAGCTACTTTAAATGTCAACTAACATTATTAAAACTCCCCTACTTCTTCATCCTACTTCCCATCTTTCTCTGCCAGTTGTATGAGAACTGGTACCGGGGCCAGCCTGACAGTTACTTCCTGTCTGGAGAGGACTGTGTGGTGATGGTATGGCATGATGGGGGGCGCTGGAGCGATGTGCCCTGTAACTACCACCTCTCCTACACCTGCAAGAAGGGCACCTGTGAGTACACAACCAAAACCACTACGGTAGTGTAGCATAGAAGTTTTAATGTATTTGCACTCCTAACCGCATTATTTCTGTTCAGCTTTCTGTGGCCAGCCCCCCATCATTGCCAATGCCAAGGTGTTTGGTAAGTCGCGTCTGCGCTACGAGACCAACTCCAAGGTTCGCTACTACTGTGAAGAAGGATTCCTCCAGACACAGAACCCCGTCATTAAGTGCCTATCCAACGGCCAATGGGAGGAGGCTCTGATCACCTGTCACCCTGGTGAGGACAGACATTAATTCTATTGACTGACATACAACTAAATAAATGTATGATGTGTGGGATAGGTCTCTAATGTTATCATTGTATGACCCGCTTAAGTTATTTTATGCTCACTGTGATAATGACATGATGTACCTGCAATGTTTTTCCAGCCCAGACCAACTTGGCAGAGGGAGAGCAGAAGGTCACGACGCCACCCTATCAGAACGAGGGGGTGGAGGTGGTGGACACAGCCACGGAGAAAGCCACTTCAGAGTTCTGGGACATCAAGTGGAACTAATAAGCTCATCAAACTCAATATGCCCCTTCCCTCTGCCCCCTTCCCTGGAATCCTATGTTCCACTCAAAGACTGTCCAACCTTGTCCCTCCAACAAGGTGGAGCCTTGTAAAATAAATGTTCTCCCTGAGAACGAGTCATCACATTCCTGTCACCAGCTCTTTCCAGAATAAACCCATTTAGAACATCAACAGACTTGATCGATCACACTTACAATAAGAGTACATCCCAACATAAGGCCACTATTAGAGGAAATTGATCACATTTGCACAGTACAGTTTGTCATTGGAATGAGCTTTAACGAAGATGTCCCATCCATCATTGGGCTTGTATGTTGCGTGTGATTGTTGACTAGTGAAATACTTCAATATCCACCTGTGCTACGACACTGTTGGATGACTGTATTTGACTGCTAGTAACATATATTATGACATGTTTATGATGGTATACAGTATGATTTTGATGGAGAGTTTTAGTAATGTGCAACCTAAATCTCAACCTCAGCTGGTCTGACATTAACTGAAGCCACTTTCCCACTCTCTGCCACAAAGACAGAATTAAGATTTCCACTTTTGTATGCTTTTGTATAAGAAGATCTCCTAATCAATCCACATCTTCTCAATTCCCACAACCCAAAGCATTTTCTCAACATGTCCTCTTATGTGGCTCTTTGCTTTTCAGGTGTCTTAAACTTTAGACCCAATATTAGAAGCCGATATCCACTTTAAAAGTACTTGGTTTGAAAATAGCCAGAATCCAAAGTTTGTTATTTTAAAACGTAATCACTAAGATACTAGGAAGAACATGTGAAAATGTCCACAATGGTATTTCAATTTTCATGCATCAATTACATCATTGTCTTAGTTCCAGTGGAAGTACGATTTTACGTTGGTAGTGTTTAACAGTAATCAAATCATTCTAATTGTTAATCCCATTTGTGACTGCACAATTACACAATGAACTTGTTATGAAAGAAAAAAGGTCATTGTAAAACGAATTAAAACGTAATTTTGTTAATGTAGTCTGAGTTATTGGAGAATAGAAAATAAATATCTAATAAAACGATTACAATGTATTTATCCATGTGAATATAGTTGCATTTGAATTATATTTTAATGCCATTGTTCAAATACACTTTCAAGATCTTTTATTGTATTACAGTTATGTTCAATGCATATACTTTCTCCCATTCTGCTATTCACGCACTCTCTTACATCAGATAAGAAGCTAACAGCATTTTAGGAATTTGTCATTGTGTAATAACTTTCCTGTTACATTAGAATAGTGCTTCTTGGATAACAAAGATCACAAAAAGCATGTTACACAAACGCAGGGAAACATGTACAGCAGTTGTTACCTGTAGCAGTAAAGCTCAAAAAAGTGGCAGGCTTTTATTGATGTGTCCCATGAAAAAAAGGTGTTAAACCTTTGAGGTTTCCTGTAATAACATATTGTAGTATTGCAGAAAAGTGTAATGAAACCTGTAGGGGTCACTGGTAGTCTTCACAATGGCTGCGTCTTGGATCTATGAAGTCAGTGGATGTAGGTTCCACACGCTATGGGTCCCATGAAAGCTACCTGTAGCAGTAGGCACCATAGAGACGCAGGGTCTTGCTGGGGTACCCAAAGGTGCGCACCCCAGCCTCGGGAATACCGCCACAGCGCTCTCTAGGGGTGGTGATAGGGAAACGCACACTGCCGTCCTTCAACCAACCTCCATTACAGCGGTCATAGCTCAGGAAACGCCAGGCTGAATAGAGCTGTCCAACCAGAGCTAACTCTCCTGCCTCACCCCTGCACGCCTCCACTGCCTCCCCAAACGTGAGTGGCCCTCCAACAAAGAACACAAAGCCTGGAAGAGAGGAAGGGGAATACAAGTTCTTTAACCTGCTAAAGCAGTGTTCGCCAACTGGCGGTCCGCGGTTCGAATTGGGCCTGCGGGTGATTTTATTTAGCCCCCCAAGTATGAGCCTTTTTATTTTATTGTTGGACATAAAAGACTGTAAAAACATCAGCAAATCAGCTCAAAGTGATTTCAATTTTGGAAATCTGTGATCGTATACAAATGTAAGCAAGGTTCAAAATGATTATGTTTTAGTCAAATGTTATACAGTATCTGTTTGGGCTTCTTGCTGTCAATTGTTGCAGAACACAAATTATTTGTAAGTATGTCCCTGCACCATGACCATCTGCTCAAGAAAAAAATCATCCCTCTGCTGAATCTAGTTGATAACCCCTGTGCTAAAGCATTAGAAGTCATTTGTTGTCTCAGTCATTCTGAATCTGAAGTGTTGACATGCACTCACAACCATATCATTACTGTTATTTAAGTTAAGTATGGTGCTGTATCCATCCCTATATGGCAGTGATCATCAACTAGATTCAGCACAGATTCTTTAAATAATTATAATAATTACAAATAGTTTGTAGACTGCAAATTGACTGCAAGAAGTCCAACCAGATATAACATTTGACTGAAACATAATCATTTCAAACCTTGCTTATATGATCACATACCTGTATATCTCTCTATTATGTGTGGGAATACTTTCAAACATATTTCCTAAATTAAAATGTACAGTCTTTTATGTCCAACGATAAAAAAAGTAAACTTGTTAGGGAACCGTGCTATATGGTAAAACCAGCCACTGTCTTTATAATTCAACATTTCCACTGAGGTTTGTATTTTCAGATTACAGTGGATGTTCTAATGTCACTAAAGGGCAACTAGTTTCTCACAGATGGACTTGTTCACAAGTGGGCCTGAACAACAGCCTTTATTGTCCATGCTCATCCTCTCAGGACCATTAACGAGCCCACTCCTATGTATCGCCAAAGGTCACCCTGTTGCTATGGAAAGTTTACAATCAGAATAACATAACTGTTCTGAACACAGTCTTTTGCCAATACTATAACATAATTGCAATCTTATTCATGTTTGATTAATATGTTGGTTCCAGACTATTTTTAAAATGTACCACATCGCCCAAATCCAATTGAACTCCTTTTATTCATTTTCAATAAGCAGCATCCCGAATTAAAAGGGGTGGAACTAATTTGGCACATGAAGACTGTACTGACATTGCTATTTGACAGCTTCACAAAGCACCAAAACCCACTCAGCTGACCTGTGGTTCTAGAGGTGAAACAGAAGGCATCAAAGTGGTCCCGGATCCTGTCCCGGGGGCCATAGCTGCGAATTCCAGGCAGCAGCTCCCCCCCACATTCTGCTCGTGGGTGCAGGATGGGGTAGTGGACTGTCCCATCGATGAGCCATCCTGCGTTGCACCAATCCAGACCCTCTGTCCAGGCTACACAATGAGAATGTGTTACTGTTTACTTAGTGAAAGTTAGCCTTACATAAACCTCTATGGCATCAGCAAAGTTACAGAGTAAACTGTCAATGTTTTACTGATTGAATATTGAATACCTCTGTATAGCTGCTTGAATGTGGCCAATGTGCCATCCTGTTCAACACAGGCCTCCTTAGCTTCCTGGTAGGTGAATTTGTAGCGGCCGTTTTTGCTCTGATATGGAAACACCATCCCTAAAAGTAAATAGAAGTTGTCTCTTTTTATGTTGATGTTAAGTCACACAACATATCAAAAACTTTGTCTGATTTTCCTTTTTTTTCTCCAAATATATTTTTGTCTGAATAGCAAGCAATACGGTTTCTTTACAACATTTGAAATGTTTAGAAAGGTTACAAGAATCATCTAAATGTACCTTCTATCCCCAATGTAATGATGACACTCTCATCCTCGATACCGTTGATCAGCTCACAGCGATATCTACCACCGTCTTCTAGTTCCAGGTTGCTGAGTCGTAGTGAGGCATCCATGGCATGAGCCTTACGAAGCGAGGCCCGTGGCCCAAGCAGGCCATAGGGTTTGTGGGCTGAACCGTTTGTGATCATGACAATGTTCTCGTTTCCATGACGAAGTGGTTCCAGTTTTGTCCATTTCACCTTGTAATGGCTTGGTTTGAATCGCAGTACACATGGCAAAGTGGCATTTCCTCCCCGAGGGCCGGTTACTTCGGCATAAACAGGTGGCTCAAGCAGATACTTCAATTTCTTTGTTGCTGAGGGAATTAAAACAGCTTCCTTGTAGACTATTCCTCCATCATTCAACAATGAAAGTCACATACATTACATTGGGTTATTCTTTTATGGTCATCATAAAGCAATGTCACTGACCTATAGCTAGTGGCCTAAATTGAACAGATTCAATAGATGGATGCAATTCTGCATACTCTCCTGTCATAAGCTAAAATACCTTTTATACTCAGAAAATGATAAATACCTTGTCTGTTTGGGAGATAAATAGCAGACGTCCAACTGAAACAACTTGTGGTTAGTATCAAAATAGCAGCACAGTTCATAATGAAGCAAGTCACCCTCCCTCTCCCTGCAATAGAATAACGACATTATCTGATTTAGAATGGTTACATAATGTGGTAGAGCATTTTTGATTATACTAAGAAGAACAGTTTTATACATAGAACATTTGCCCCTAGGAGGACCACAACAGATCAACAGACACCAAAAGAAAATCCCAAAGCTCTAACCTGCAGCAGTTGAGATGAGATGAAGATTGATTTTTCTCTTCAAAACAGTGGTGACTGATCACCTTTGAGGGTTGTTCAGCCAAACATGACCGTTGGTTTCTCTGAGACCCTTTCTGCCACTGCAATTTCTCCCTCCTCTCTTTGACCTTCAAGGTGTGTGTGTGGGGGTCTCTCTCTCTCTCTCTCTCTCTCTCTCCTTCCCTTGCCCCCTCTCCCCTTTTCCCTCCCTCGCCCTCCGCTCCCTTCTTCAAGCGCCTCCTCCATCACCCTTCTCCCCCCCCCCCCCCCCTCTTAGACCCTTGTTCTCCTTTCTGCTCCAGATGTTAATGAGGATGTGATCTGACAGGCAGCCATTGTGTCTCTCTCTGCCTCCATCCTCTACTTGTCAATAAGGGACACGTGAGAGGAAGTGAGGAAGAGTTGCCCGTTTTCAAAGGGTTTGAAACTATGTGTCTGTTACTGTATTTATGTAATAGAGAAACAGTTAGAGAAAGGGATATTTTATACATGTTTAGTTTTGAGCCTGGTATTGTCTATGGGTAAAACAGCAGCATAGCCCCATGGAAGTAACCATGTTGCTAGTCCATGCTGTGACTTTCAGTAGCAAGGATGTAACCTACTGCTAGCTCAACCACTGGCGTAGCGCAGTTTCTCTGAACCCCAGAAAAGTTGGAGTCTTCTGGACCTCAGAAAATCTCATGCTTCAACCACTCACGAAGTTTAGACTACTTACTGATCGCTGTCCATGGTTCTTAAATTGCGACATCTCCACTGCTGCCTATCACATTATGTGGTGCTAAAGCTTGTAGTAGCCTATAGCTTTGCTTTAATGGATTCATGTTTACTTTTATTTGGTCTGCATTTTCTCATGTTAAGCCGAACGTTTATGTTTCACGAAGCTATAGGCCTACTGTGTCTGCTATTTAGAATGATGGCTGGCGACAATATTTTATGTACTTGTTCAGCAATTAAAGTTGGAAATTCAAACATTGCAGATTGTAAAATGAATATTCCATGTAACAGCCCAATGTAGATTGACAACACAAACACTTTGCTTGCTACATGTTGACATTGAAAAGGAGGGTTACTGTCAAAATTATTTATCAAAAAATATAATAACATTTAGACATACTGTAGGTGTGAGATGATGGGCGCATGGGCACCCAGAGCTCATGGGACCCCCACCTTGCAGGGGCTACTGGGGTTTCCCCTACGCCAGTGAGCTCAATTTATCATCCCAAAACCCTATTGATCGCAAGCCTGCCTGTACGCTGAGGACCTTTCCATCTTGCAGGGAGGGAGGAAGTTGTGTGAGCCCTGGCTTACTCTGGCCCTAGACACAAGGGCTGCATTGTGAGAGCCACAGTCTCCTTTCCCCCCCAAAGACAACAGGCGGCGGGCTGGCATACAAACACGAGGAGAAGGGAAAAATGAAATAATAGAATTCCTCTGCTTCCCCTGTCCCTTCTCCATTGTGCCCAGCCATCAATGGAACTCATTCTGGCTCTTTAGTTCACAGCAATTAGTATTCATCAGGACACGCTTAAGTGACAACTGTCCGTCTCTGTCCTTCCCTCTTTCCATCCAGCTCTATCTCTTTCTCTCACTCCCTCTCTCACTGTACTTCGACCCCAGCTCTCCATGTATTTTATATCATACTGTATGTGTTGGTCTTATTGATACACTGCTCAAAAAAATAAAGGGAACACTAAAATAACACATCCTAGATCTGAATGGATGAAGTATTCTTATTAAATACTTTTTTCTTTACATAGTTGAATGTGCTGACAACAAAATCACACAAAAATTATCAATAGAAATCAAATTTATCAACCCATGGAGGTCTGGATTTGGAGTCACACTCAAAATTTAAGTGGAAAACCACACTACAGGATGATCCTACTTTGATGTAATGTCCTTAAAACAAGTCAAAATGAGGCTCAGTAGTGTGTGTGGCCTCCACGTGCCTGTATGACCTCCCTACAACGCCTGGGCATGCTCCTGATGAGGTGGCGGATGGTCTCCTGAGGGATCTCCTCCCAGACCTGGACTAAAGCATCCGCCAACTCCTGGACAGTCTGTGGTGCAACTGTTGGTGGATGGAGCGAGACATGATGTCCCAGATGTGCTCAATTAGAATCAGGTCTGGGGAACGGGTGGGCCAGTCCATAGCATCAATGCCTAGCCACATGAGGTCTAGCAGTGTCTTCTTGCATTAGGAGGAACACAGGGCCAACCGCACCAGCATATGGTCTCACAAGGGGTCTGAGGATCTCATCTCGGTACCTAATGGCAGTCAGGCTACCTCTGGCAAGCACATGGAGGGCTGTGCGGCCCCCCAAAGAAATGCCACGCCACACCATGACTGACCCACCGCCAAACCGGTCATGCTGGAGGATGTTGCAGGCAGCAGAACGTTCTCCACGGCGTCTCCAGACTGTCACGTGTCACATGTGCTCAGTGTGAACCTGCTTTCATCTGTGAAGAGCACAGGGCGCCAGTGGCGAATTTGCCAATCTTGGTGTTCTCTGGCAAATGTCAAACGTCCTGCACGGTGTTGGGCTGTAAGCACAACCCCCACCTGTGGACGTCGGGCCCTCATACCATCCTCATGGAGTCTGTTTCTGACCGTTTGAGCAGACACATGGACATTTGTGGCCTGCTGGAGGTCATTTTGCAGGGCTCTGGCAGTGCTCCTCCTGCTCCTCCTTGCACAAAGGCGGAGGTAGCGGTCCTGCTGCTGGGTTGTTGCCCTCCTACGGCCTCCTCCACATCCCCTGATGTACTGGCCTGTCTCCTGGTAGCGCCTCCATGCTCTGGACACTACGCTGACAGACACAGCAAACCTTCTTGCCACAGCTCGCATTGATGTACCATCCTGGATGAGCTGCACTACCTGAGCCACTTGTGTGGGTTGTAGAGTCCGTCTCATGCTACCACTAGAGTGAAAGCACCGCCAGCATTCAAAAGTGACCAAAACATCAGCCAGGAAGCATAGGAACTGAGAAGTGGTCTGTGGTCACCACCTGCAGAACCACTCCTTTATTGGAGGTGTCTTGCTAATTGCCTATAATTTCCACCTGTTCCACCTGTCTATTCCATTTGCAGCATGTGAAATTTATTGTCAATCAGTGTTGCTTCCTAAGTGGACAGTTTGATTTCACAGAAGTGTGATTGACTTGGAGTTACATTGTGTTGTTTAAGTGTTCCCTTTATTTTTTGAGCAGTGTACATTTGAGTTAAGTTCAGGGGTTAGATCAGGGGTGCCAAACTCATTCCACGGAGGGCAGAGTGTTTGCTGGTTTTTGTTATTTCCATTCAAATCAAATCAAAGTCAGATCAAAATGTATTTGTCACATGCACCGAATACAACAACTGTAGACCTTATTGTGCAATGCTTACTTACAAGCCCTTAACCAACAGTGCAGTTCAAGAAAGAGTTAAGTAAATATTTACCAAATAAACTAAAGTAACAAAATAATAAAAAGTAACACAACAAAATAACAATAATGAGGCTATATACAGGGGGTATCGGTACCGAGGTACCATTCAGTAGCGGCATGTGGGTAAAATCACAGAGGAAGCCAAGCCAAGCCAGTAAAAAATCAACTACACATATGTTTGTTTCATCACAAACCGGAGAGCCACATCTGTCTGGTGAAGTCCACAAAGCAAATATTGCATGTAACAAACCGTTATATCACGTGCAGAATGGTCAAGCAAGTTAATGTTTGACAGTTTACTAAACAACTAATGATTTAGAACCGCAGAGTTATTGCAAATCTGCACAAAGGCAACAGGAGCACTGCCTCAGCTATTTCAACACTATTTCAACAAACATTTAAACATTGTCAAATCAACGGGGTTGCTTAGTTTGCACATGCTTAGTTTCATACACTGAAAACAAACATAAAGATACAAAAACGATTTAGTCAATGTTGTGTGTGTGCATGTGTGTGAGTACGTGTGCGAGCAAGCAAAATCATTTTTGGACTCACCCTACTTGTAGACTAGTTGCACGCCAATGTCATCCTCCTCTCTTTTATGTTGGCAAAACGGTCCATGGCTCGGTCATACAGTAAGTAAGCTTTTAGTTTTCGTTGTCCTAGGCTACCTAGCTAACATGCTTGCAAGCCTAACTTCCCCGCATGGGCAAATATTGACCAGCTAAATTAGCTAGCTAGTTAATTTTGAGCCTTAAAGGGCTAGGCTACATCTAGACTACATATTGAACTTCAATCTTCTCAGGCAAATTGCACAGAATATTCATTTATGGTTACATCAGAATCACATCATAATCATTGACCTGTGCAGAGAATTAAGTCAAAACCACAAGTCCAAATCCCCATCTCCATCCATAGATTAGGAAAGGGCCGATAGCTACTGCAGGACATCAACACAAGAAGACCAGAAACTAAAATTACATTTTGCTTAGGGTGAGATTTGACTGGGGTGAAGCTAAATCCAAACTGGCCTCCCTTTGGGGGCATTTTGATGCACCAGGACAACCCACTGTTGAGCTCAGCTCAGCACTAATTGGCAAATTATCTTAAATTTGTTTTATTAAAGGCCAAATGATTGCTGGCATCAATCAATCTAATGCTACAGGCGCAACATGTCATACTCTTTTTGTCCAGACAGCATCAGATACATTGGCTACACTCACTGAGACAGTGTACATGGGCTACACACAATGCCATCCTTCTCTTTCATGTTGCAGAAACAATCTATGATTCTGTCATACAGTACACAATTTTAGTTTTTGTTGTCCTAGACTACCTGGCTAAAATGGTTCATCACTAGCCTAACTTCCTTTCATGGGCAATGATGTGCCAGGCCAGCTAATTAATAACATTAGCCTACTACATCTACCTACATGTTGAACTTCCATCCTGTCATTGTATGAATTTAGGGTTGGATCAGAATCGCCGTTATAATCATTGGCCGGTACGGATAATGTAATAAAACCACAAGTCCAAATCCCTATCTCCATCCATGGCTAATTTGGGAAATGGATAATTTTAGCTAGCTAGATGCAAATGCAACAATTCAAGTTATTTCTGTCAATGACGTTTGGCTTCTAATGTGATTGGTTTGAAGCCAAGTCCAAACTGGCTTTCTGGCTGTAATTTTTGTATGTTTTGTTCTTGGTAAAGTTTTGGAAGAAGCCTGGCTTCCCTTGCCATCTATGAATGCTCACAACTGTCATTAGGGCCACGAGGTAGGGTAGATTGACTAACACAAGACTAACTGACAGGTTTTCTCTGTGTTTTCTACTAGTGTACTGTATGTACTCTGTGTTGAAAGTTAGCACAAATGTATCGACACCTCTCTATATTGCTTCTCTCCGTTATCGCTTGTTCCCATTCTCATTATAAACATTTTTACTCTTACCCTCACAATTTCTCTTGCCCTTAGGGAAACAGTACTAAATATCCTGACTCAACTAAAGACATGTTCGGATATTTCATATCAATTTGATTTGTGGACTTTTTTGTGGCTTCTTGGAAATAATCTTTGTGGTAAACCGACAGGTTTTTCAAGAAGCTACAGTAGGGTCATGAGTATCATGACTATTACAGTGGAGCTGCATTACTTATATAGTGTACGCTAACTAACCATGAATGAATAGATGTACAGTAAAAAAGGTCACTTCTTTTCTTTACCTAACTAGACATTTTAGTGTAATTTAGCTCTTCACTTCTAGAAGTGTGAAGAAATATAGTTTTACATTATAGATTTAAAATATAGTCTGTAAACCTATTGTACAAAAAGTTAACGTGACATTTTATATTTTGGGGGTGTCAGTTGAACTAGAGCTTTTGAATGACCTTTTCTTTGCCTATATAAGAAAGAATGATAAAGAGCAGGTTTGGCCGACCAGCCCTGAAGCCCTTATGTAGTATCAGTTTACTGGGATCACCAGTGCATGACAGTGTTGATGAAAGCGGCCATGAAAGGTTTTCAAAGCCAAAGGTACGAAATTCTGACAGGTCTTTATCAACTTGCAAGAGGCCCTTTCCCTCCAGTTAAATACATGCTCCGGAACTTTGGTAATTACTAAGTCATTTTACAACCTCCTGCTTTTTTTATTTTTTATTTTTATTTTTTAATTTGACCCCTTTTTCTCCCCAATTTTGTGGTATCCAATTGTTGTACTATCTTGTCTCATTGCTGCAACTCCCGTACAGGCTCGGGAGAGACGAAGGCTGAATGTCATGCGTCCTCCGATACACAACCCAACCAGCCATACTGCTTCTTAACACAGTAACACAGCACGCATCCAACCCGGAAGCCAGCTGCACCAATGTGTCAGAGGCTACACCGTGCAACCTTGGCTAGCGCGCACTGCGCCCAGCCCGCCACAGGAGTCACTGGTGTGCGATGAGACAAGGAGATCCCTACCAACCAATCCCTCCCTAACCCGGACGACGCTAGGCCAATTGTGCGTCGCCCCACGGGGTTACGACAGAGCCTGGGCGCGAACCCAGGGACTCTGATGGCACAGCTGGCGCTGCAGTACAGCGCCCTTAACCACTGCGCCACCCAGGAGGCACAACCTCCTGCTTTGAGCTGGATGTGTCAATGTGCAGTTCATACATGCATAATCTATGAGTAGAATTACTGTCTTACTTACTTAAATTAGCCACAATATCCTTCGTTTGAAAGCGACTGTTTACTGAAAGCTGTGTGATTGACATTTTCCAAAATGTTCACCCACTTGGGCCAGCCCCCTACCAATTTGAGATCAAGACAATGAGCTTCAGCCAGTGGAGACTCCTCAGAGGAGGTGTCAATGGCGTGCGTACTGGGAGCGGAGTCAGGTGCAGGAGAGCAGAGAGTTGTGAACAGGCGCACACTTTATTGAGGCAGAAGAAACCAACAGACGGACGCCACTGCGTTGAAACCTCCAGCCAATGCAAAAGTGCAAACGCGCAAAACAGTCACAATAATATTGTATAAACACAATAACATACCTCATGAAATAAAACACGGAATAAACGCATACCAGTAAAGCATGTCAACATAGACACGTAACACAAAACAATCTCACACAAAGACATGAGGGGGAACAGAGGAATAAATACATGTAGTGTGATTGGGGAATGAAAACCAGGTGTGCAGCAAACAAGATAAAACAAATGGATAAATGAAAAATGGAGTGGCGATGGCTAGAAAGCTGGTGACGTCGACCGCCGAACGCCGCCCGAACAAGGAGAGGGGCCAACTTCGGCGGAAGTCGTGACATGAGGAAGGGGAGGACCATCATCTTCAGTGAATTTTGTCTTCCAACTAATCAGAGCTCTTGCAGCAGGAACTGACATGTTATCCACCCAATCAAAGGATCAGGGAATGAATCTAGTACTGAAAGCATAAGCTACAGCTAGATTATTTTTTATTTATTTTATTTCACCTTTATTTAACCAGGTAGGCAAGTTGAGAACAAGTTCTCATTTACAATTGCGACCTGGCCAAGATAAAGCAAAGCAGTTCGACACATACAAAGACACAGAGTTACACATGGAGTAAAACAAACATACAGTCAATAATACAGTATAAACAAGTCTATATACGATGTGAGCAAATGAGGTGAGATAAGGGAGGTAAAGGCAAAAAGGCCATGGTGGCAAAGTAAATACAATATAGCAAGTAAAACACTGGAATGGTAGATTTGCAATGGGAGAATGTGCAAAGTAGAAATAAAAATAATTTGGTGCAACGGAGCAAAATAAATAAATAAATAAAATACAGTAGGGAAAGAGGTAGTTGTTTGGGCTAAATTATAGGTGGGCTATGTACAGGTGCAGTAATCTGTGAGCTGCTCTGTCAGTTGGTGCTTAAAGCTAGTGAGGGAGATAAGTGTTTCCAGTTTCAGAGATTTTTGTAGTTTGTTCCAGTCATTGGCAGCAGAGAACTGGAAGGAGAGGCGGCCAAAGAAAGAATTGGTTTTGGGGGTGACTAGAGAGATATACCTGCTGGAGCGTGTGCTACAGGTGGGAGATGCAATGGTGACCAGCGAGCTGAGATAAGGGGGGACTTTACCTAGCAGGGTCTTGTAGATGACATGGAGCCAGTGGGTTTGGCGACGAGTATGAAGCGAGGGCCAGCCAACGAGAGCGTACAGGTCGCAATGGTGGGTAGTATATGGGGCTTTGGTGACAAAACGGATTGCACTGTGATAGACTGCATCCAATTTGTTGAGTAGGGTATTGGAGGCTATTTTGTAAATGACATCGCCAAAGTCGAGGATTGGTAGGATGGTCAGTTTTACAAGGGTATGTTTGGCAGCATGAGTGAAGGATGCTTTGTTGCGAAATAGGAAGCCAATTCTAGATTTAACTTTGGATTGGAGATGTTTGATATGGGTCTGGAAGGAGAGTTTACAGTCTAACCAGACACCTAAGTATTTGTAGTTGTCCACGTATTCTAAGTCAGAGCCGTCCAGAGTAGTAATGTTGGACAGGCGGGTAGGTACAGGTAGCGATCGGTTGAAGAGCATGCATTTAGTTTTACTTGTATTTAAGAGCAATTGGAGGCCACGGAAGGAGAGTTGTATGGCATTGAAGCTTGCCTGGAGGGTTGTTAACACAGTGTCCAAAGAAGGGCCAGAAGTATACAGAATGGTGTCGTCTGCGTAGAGGTGGATCAGAGACTCACCAGCAGCAAGAGCGACCTCATTGATGTATACAGAGAAGAGAGTCAGTCCAAGAATTGAACCCTGTGGCACTCCCATAGAGACTGCCAGAGGTCCGGACAGCAGACCCTCCGATTTGACACACTGAACTCTATCAGAGAAGTAGTTGGTGAACCAGGCGAGGCAATCATTTGAGAAACCAAGGCTGTCCAGTCTGCCGATGAGGATGTGGTGATTGACAGAGTCGAAAGCCTTGGCCAGATCAATGAATACGGCTGCACAGTAATGTTTCTTATCGATGGCGGTTAAGATATCATTTAGGACCTTGAGCGTGGCTGAGGTGCACCCATGACCAGCTCTGAAACCAGATTGCATAGCAGAGAAGGTATGGTGAGATTCGAAATGGTCGGTAATCTGTTTGTTGACTTGGCTTTCGAAGACCTTAGAAAGGCATGGTAGGATAGATATAGGTCTGTAGCAGTTTGGGTCAAGAGTGTCACCCCCTTTGAAGAGGGGGATGACCGCAGCTGCTTTCCAATCTTTGGGAATCTCAGACGACACGAAAGAGAGGTTGAACAGGCTAGTAATAGGGGTGGCAACAATTTTGGCAGATAATTTTAGAAAGAAAGGGTCCAGATTGTCTAGCCCGGCTGATTTGTAGGGGTCCAGATTTTGCAGCTCATTCAGAACATCAGCTGAGCAGATTTGGGAGAAGGAGAAATGGGGAAGGCTTGGGCGAGTTGTTGTGGGGGGTGCAGTGCTGTTGACCGGGGTAGGAGTAGCCAGGTGGAAAGCATGGCCAGCCGTAGAAAAATGCTTATTGAAATTCTCAATTATGGTGGATTTATCAGTGGTGACAGTGTTTCCTATCTTCAGTGCAGTGGGCAGCTGGGAGGAGGTGTTCTTATTCTCCATGGACTTTACAGTGTCCCAGAACTTTTTTGAGTTAGTGTTGCAGGAAGCAAATTTCTGCTTGAAAAAGCTAGCCTTGGCTTTTCTAACTGCCTGTGTATAATGGTTTCTAGCTTCCCTGAACAGCTGCATATCACGGGGGCTGTTCAATGCTAATGCAGAACGCCATAGGATGTTTTTTTTGTTGGTTAAGGGCAGTCAGGTCTGGGGAGAACCAAGGGCTATATCTGTTCCTGGTTCTAAATTTCTTGAATGGGGCATGTTTATTTAAGATGGTTAGGAAGGCATTTAAAAAAAATATCCAGGCATCCTCTACTGACGGGATGAGATCAATATCCTTCCAGAATATACCCCGGCCAGGTCGATTAGAAAGGCCTGCTCGCTGAAGTGTTTCAGGGAGCGTTTTACAGTGATGAGTGGAGGTCGTTTGACTGCTGACCCATTACGGATGCAGGCAATGAGGCAGTGATCGCTGAGATCTTGGTTGAAAACAGGTGTATTTAGGTGTATTTAGAGGGCAAGTCGGTTAGGATGATATCTATGAAGGTGCCCGTGTTTAAGGCTTTGGGGAGGTACCTGGTAGGTTCATTGATAATTTGTGTGAGGTTGAGGGCATCAAGTTTAGATTGTAGGATGGCTGGGGTGTTAAGCATGTTCCAGTTTAGGTCGCCTAGCAGCACAAGCTCTGAAGATAGATGGGGGGCAATCAGTTCACATATGGTGTCCAGAGCACAGCTGGGGGCAGAGGGTGGTCTATAGCAGGCGGCAACGGTGAGAGACTTGTTTTTAGAGAGGTGGATTTTTAAAAGTAGAAGTTCAAATTGTTTGGGTACAGACCTGGATAGTAGGACAGAACTCTGCAGGCTATCTTTGCAGTAGATTGCAACACCGCCCCCTTTGGCAGTTCTATCTTGTCTGAAAATGTTGTAGTTTGGAATTAAAATGTCTGAATTTTTGGTGGTCTTCCTAAGCCAGGATTCAGACACAGCTAGAACATCCGGGTTGGCAGAGTGTGCTAAAGCAGTGAATAGAACAAACTGAGGGAGGAGGCTTCTAATGTTAACATGCATGAAACCAAGGCTATTACGGTTACAGAAGTCGTCAAAAGAGAGCGCCTGGGGAATAGGTAGGCAGCAAAACGGGTCCGGATAGGTGACTGCAGCCCAGGAGTGATTGATGGAACTCTTCAGCTGGCTAGCTCCGGAACAATTGATGTTAGCTCCGGAATCGACGAAAGCCGATAGTCACACGGATAGCAGCTAGCTAGCTGTGAGATCCAGGTATGGATGTCCAGAGCCAGCGGCCGAAATCCGGTATGTTCCGTTCCGAGCCGCGCTGCGCTGCACCGCGCCGTACAAAACTGGCGATAGATTCTCGAGCCAAAGGACAAATGATGACCACAAACCGTGGTTAGCTGAGTACTAACGATTAGCCAGTAAATAAGCTAACTAACTTCTGAACCAGCTTCAGAGTAGCTTCTGGACCAGCTTCTGGCTAGCTCCCGGCTAGCTTCTGGCTAATTTCTGGCTAGCCTCTCGGAGGATTACAGATCTGAGGTAAATAATACTTTTTTATATAAATATAAATTGGTGAAGCGGATTGCAGGAGAGTGTTCTGAAGATGAGTTTTTGGAAAATTAAAAATGTATGTGAAAAAAAAAGTTGTAAATATATCTATATATTTATATACACGACAGGACGAAGACAAAAATACGTCTGAACTGCTATGCCATCTTGGGACAAGTTAAGATAGCACTGTAGTGCATACAATGTGGTGAGTAGTTGACTCAAAGAGAGGGAAAGGCAATAGCTGAAAAGTTTTGAACAAATTCATTTCTATAAAAATTAAGAGAGTAAGAGAGATAGAGAGAGACAGAGAGCTATCTATATAATCCGTTGTGTTTTTCACTTTCACTTAGCTGGCGAATGTACAGTAGCCAACTAGTTTAGCCTACTCAAACACCCGCCTCAGAAAGAGAGGAATGCCATGTTAGCTAGCTGGCTATGGCTATCACACTGGAACTGCCACACCCTGATCTGTTTCTCCTGTCTTTGTGCTTGTCTCCACCCCCCACCAGTTGTCTTCCATCTCCCCTCATTATCCCCTGTGTATTTATACCTGTGTTCTCTGTTTGTCTGTTGCCAGTTCGTTTTGTTCGTCAAGCCTTCTCCTTGCTCTTGTCTTCTCTAAAGTTTCTGTTTTCTAGTTATTACGGTTTTGGCCATTCTGCCTGCCCTGACCCTGACTCTGAGCCTGCCGTCCTGTACTTTGTCCCACACTGGATTATTGACCTCTGCCTGCCCTGACCCTGAGACTTCCTGTCATTCTGTACCTTTTGGACTCCGATCTGGATTACTGACCTCTGCCTGCCCTTGACCTGTCGTTTTGCACATCCATAATCTCCCAGCCTACCCCAGTGTCCTGAGAACCCCGCTTACCTTCTCTGGAGCGCTTCGCTGGAGATTCCGGAACCTGCCGAGCTTTTCTCTCCCAGTGCTGCTTCATTTTTGAGCTGCAGCCTCTTCGTTCCCCTCGGACCGCTCGAGGATAGCGTACATCATAATGCTGATGTCCGGGAGGTCACTAGCATGGGCTACGGTGGTGTGGGAGCAACAGTCCACCGTCTGCCTCAGTCTAGAGGAGTTTGTGGTGGAAGTTCGGAAGGTATTTAATTCTCCGTTGTCCAGGAGAGAGGCTGCTGGTAAGCTGGTCCAGCTACGTCAAAACTCCCGTAGTATGGCAGACTACACAATGGAATTCCGCTCGCTGCCGGCTGAGAGTGCCTGGAACACGGAAGCATTGTTCGACATGTTCCTTCACGGATTATCGGAGGTGGTCGAAGATGAGCTTGTAGCCCGGGAGCTGCCCATGGACCTTGACTCTCTCATAGACTTGACCAACCCGGATCGATGGGCGGCTTCGAGAACATAGAAGGGAAAGGGAATCTGTGCCCTGTCATCCTTGTTCACCCTCGATTCCCACCCCGCCTCCGAAGAATCCTGGAGACCCCTGAAGTCTACATGTCCGAGTGACTCCGATGTCATCCGAGTTCTCTTGGGAATCACTGAGGGCTGCCGACTCACCTCCTTCGGAGTCCAGGCACCTGGGCAGGGCTAGATTGACTCCGGCAGTTAAAGGGGGGGCAGTTAACCGGATGTTCGTTCCTGATGCGGTCCTCTGCTCGGGCCTGGAATGGGCCCACTCCTCCAGAATTGCCTGCCACCTAGGCTCCCGGCGGACCCTGGCCTTTGTGCGACAACGCTTTTGGTGGCCTACCATGGTTCCTGATGTCTCCGCATTCGTCGCCGCATGCACAATCTGTGCACAGAACAAGACTCCTCTGCAAGCTCCGGCTGGTCTCCTTCAACCTCTGCCTGTCCCTCACCGTCCCCGATCTCACATATCCCTGGACATTGTCACGGGTCTCCCCCCAGTCTGATGACAACACCAACATCCTGACCGTAGTGGATCGGTTTTCCAAAGCCGCCCACTTCAATCCTCTCCCCAAGCTACCCTCTGCCAAAGAAACGGCCCAGCCCATGGTGCAGCATGCCTTCTGGATCCTAGGACTGCCAGTGGACATGGTCTCTGCCCGGGGTCCTCAGTTCTCGTCTCGGCTCTGGAATGCTTTCTGCACACTCATTGGGTCGTCGGCCAGCCTGTCCTCTGGGTTCCACACCCAGTCCATCGGCCAGTCAGAGCGAGCCAACCAAGACATGGAGATGACTCTGCGCTGCCTGGTCTCTGCCAACCCCACCACCTGGAGCCAGCAACTAGTGTGGGTCGAATACGTCCGCAACACCCTTCCTTGCTCTGTCACGGGTCTATCGACCTTTCCCTGGGGTATCAGCCCCCGCTCTTCCCAAAGCAGGAGGAAGAGGTCGACATACAGTGCCTTGCGAAAGTACTCGGCCCCCTTGAACTTTGCGACCTTTTGCCACATTTCAGGCTTCAAACATAAAGATATAAAACTGTATTTTTTTGTGAAGAATCAACAACAAGTGGGACACAATCATGAAGTGGAACAACATTTATTGGATATTTCAAACTTTTTTAACAAATCAAAAACTGAAAAATTGGGCGTGCAACATTATTCAGCCCCTTTACTTTCAGTGCAGCAAACTCTCTCCAGAAGTTCAGTGAGGATCTCTGAATGATCCAATGTTGACCTAAATGACCAATGATGATAAATACAATCCACCTGTGTGTAATCAAGTCTCCGTATAAATGCACCTGCACTGTGATAGTCTCAGAGGTCCGTTAAAAGCGCAGAGAGCATCATGAAGAACAAGGAACACACCAGGCAGGTCCGAGATACTGTTGTGAAGAAGTTTAAAGCCGGATTTGGATACAAAAAGATTTCCCAAGCTTTAAACATCCCAAGGAGCACTGTGCAAGCGATAATATTGAAATGGAAGGAGTATCAGACCACTGCAAATCTACCAAGACCTGGCCGTCCCTCTAAACTTTCAGCTCATACAAGGAGAAGACTGATCAGAGATGCAGCCAAGAGGCCCATGATCACTCTGGATGAACTGCAGAGATCTACAGCTGAGGTGGGAGACTCTGTCCATAGGACAACAATCAGTCATATATTGCACAAATCTGGCCTTTATGGAAGAGTGCAAGAAGAAAGCCATTTCTTAAAGATATCCATAAAAAGTTTTGTTTAAAGTTTGCCACAAGCCACCTGGGAGACACACCAAACATGTGGAAGAAGGTGCTCTGGTCAGATGAAACCAAAATTGAACTTTTTGGCAACAATGCAAAACGTTATGTTTGGCGTAAAAGCAACACAGCTGAACACACCATCCCCACTGTCAAACATGGTGGTGGCAGCATCATGGTTTGGGCCTGCTTTTCTTCAGCAGGGACAGGGAAGATGGTTAAAATTGATGGGAAGATGGATGGAGCCAAATACAGGACCATTCTGGAAGAAAACCTGATGGAGTCTGCAAAAGACCTGAGACTGGGACGGAGATTTGTCTTCCAACAAGACAATGATCCAAAACATAAAGCAAAATCTACAATGGAATGGTTCAAAAATAAACATATCCAGGTGTTAGAATGGCCAAGTCAAAGTCCAGACCTGAATCCAATCGAGAATCTGTGGAAAGAACTGAAAACTGCTGTTCACAAATGCTCTCCATCCAACCTCACTGAGCTCGAGCTGTTTTGCAAGGAGGAATGGGAAAAAATGTCAGTCTCTCGATGTGCAAAACTGATAGAGACATACCCCAAGCGACTTACAGCTGTAATCGCAGCAAAAGGTGGCGCTACAAAGTATTAACTTAAGGGGGCTGAATAATTTTGCACGCCCAATTTTTCAGTTTTTGATTTGTTAAAAAAGTTTGAAATATCCAATAAATGTCGTTCCACTTCATGATTGTGTCCCACCTGTCGTTGATTCTTCACAAAAAAATACAGTTTTATATCTTTATGTTTGAAGCCTGCAATGTGGCAAAAGGTCGCAAAGTTCAAGGGGGCCGAATACTTTCGCAAGGCACTGTACCTTCGGCCCAGATGTGCCACTTTCATCGTACCTGGAAGAGAGCCTGGTCGGCCCTTCTGAAGACCACCTCCAGGTATTGACGACAAGAGGATCACCACAGGACCCCAGCTTCCCTATATGGTTTTGGGTAGAAGGTTTGGCTGTCCACCCGGGATCTGACCCTCCGGGTGGAATCCCGCAAATTCTCCCCCTGGTTTATCGGCCCTTTACCCATCTCCAAGGTTATGTGCCCCTCTGCTGTTCGTCTTCTGTTGCCCCGTACCCTCCGTATAACTCACACTTTTCATGTTTCCAGAATTAAACCCATGTCTCACAGCCCTTTGTCTCACAGCCCTTTGTCGCCTGTCTCCCGTGTTCTCTGTTTGTCTGTTGCTAGTTCGATTTGTTTCACGAAACCTACCATACATTTTGCCTTTCATATGAATGTTAGTCAGGTGAACCTAAAAGGCATGCTGACCTGACAAAAAAAATCTACATATGTAAAATGGTACGTTTGTTAGTTTGTTTTGACTGTCTGCCTCTCTGCACTTTCAGTTGGGCGTTTGACTGCATTATTACTTCACAAACTGCCATTGTACAGGGAGAACTGATAAAGGGTCTACACACATACCTGAGTGAATGGTTGTGTTTTTAATTTCAGTTTTTGGGTCTACTGACGGTTGTCTAAAATGTGTCATGTGATGTTCTGGTATACAGATGGCCTAGGGGACAACCAGATGCTTCTCCCAATCACACATAGCTTGTATGGATTGGCTCATTCAAAACGCTGCTGAACCGGTTCTATTGAGGCTTATCTCTGTGCTCCCTTGTAAAAGCTGATATGTTCATTATTGTCATGAGCCTTCTCCCTCAATGAGTTACCCGTGCCATTACATTGTCTCTCCAAAGATATTGCATGCATAACTGTACTCATCACACCTGCAACCTTCATGAAAAAGAAAAGCCAAGCTTCTATATGTGGTTTGTAGATATGCCTAGGCCTACTGTTCCATGTGTAGCGCACAGCAAGGCATCTCTTACTTAGACATTATTATCAGGGTAGCTTATAGTGATAACACTGATTCACTCACTATAGTGAACCTAAGCTCTGGAGGTTAGGTGAGACGCTATCTCTTCATCTCTGTTATTTCTGACCTGTCGCCCAGGGGTCACTGTCCCCCCCATGGTGACAACAGCATACTGGATAACCCTATAGATTCTCAGTCTAGTTGGTTTTGGGGCATGTGTGCTCCTCATTTGATGGGCAGTCACATAGTCAAAGATCAGAGAGGTCTCAGGTATAGGACTGTTTACTTATCTCTTTCTCGCTCCGTTTCCCCTGCAGCTACTCCACACCTCTCTCTGCTCTAGCAACACACTGCATGAGAAAGAGAGAGAGAGAGAGAGAGAGAGAGAGAGAGAGAGAGAGAGAGAGAGAGAGAGAGAGAGAGAGAGGAACTGTCATTTGGTTTGGAATGTAATAACAAAAATGCCTTCCTAAACACACATACTTGACTTGCACACAAGCGTAATCACTTATTCTCATATCACTTGTGGAAGAGGAGTTAATAGGCAGTATTCGATGGAGTCCCCCACCTTAGAATTTCTCTCCGAGCCTCATTGCTAAGCATGGAAGCACAGTAGTACTATAACGTTCCGTAACAGAGACACCTCCACACACACAGGTTTGCAGGCCATGTGTGAAGTACCTGTATGGTGTATGTTATCGCAGGTTGTATAAAGGACAGGTCCTTTCTTGTGCTTATCGCATCGGATCAGGTGCCAAGGCTCCAGTAGCCGGTTCTGTTACCGCGCACGTCCCTTATTTGAACCCCTCCCTACACAAGCAACTCCCCCGTCGCCACATGTCCCATCAGCCATGCCTGATGGCCAGATTGTCTTATCTGAGAGGCCCTGGAGCCAGCCTGTAGATGGAGTGACAATAAAGCACTTCATTGCACAAATCTTGCACGCATATTTGTGGTAGTGCAGCTGCTGGAATTCTACAGTTGACAGGGGTGGTTGACAAACTGAGGTGTGTGTGTGTGTGTATATTATGTAATTTATTTGGATTGTGGGTCTATGCTAATGAAAAGTAATTATTCAAATGTTAATGGGCCTTTATTTGAGGTGGAATCTGTGGTAAAACTTGAACAGTCTTGAGATGTTTCAATACATAGGCCTATTGGAACTGCGTTATGGCATATCACAATGTCTAGTGTTCATGTTAAATAGATGAAATATGTTACAGAGTTTGAGACTCTTAGCAGAACAAAGGACATGACAACAGAGATAGTGTTTGTACCAGCACGTGACAGGCTTGCATCTGGCTTACAAAAACTGTTGGGACACCATGTGTGTCTCCCCACTACGCCTCAGTGAGTGTGCTGGAATGACAGGGATTCCTGGAATCTCACAGGCATTTGGCATAGCCAACCTAATCCTGTATCACATTTAGGTCCATATCGCACATCTCTAGCCCTGGTTACACCTTGCATTAACATGTGATCGTCGTCATCTGATCGAGGGGCGACAGGGTAGCCTAGTGGTTAGAGCGTTGGACTAGTAACCGGAAGGTTGCAAGTACAAATCCCCAGATCTGTCCTTCTGCCCCTGAACAAGGCAGTTAACCCACTAGGCCGTCATTGAAAATAAGAATTTGTTCTTAACTGACTTGCCTAGTTAAATAAAGGTAAAAAAAATCTGATCGAGATTTGTTTTGTCTACACATAAAGTCGGGCAAAAAAAAGTATTTAGTTAGCCACCAATTGTGCCACCAAGTTCTTCCACTTAAAAATAGGAGAGACAAAATGAAAATGAGAAAAAAAGAATCCAGAAAATCAAATTGTAGGATTTTTAATGATTTTATTTGCAAATTATGGTGGAAAATAAGTATTTGGTCACCTACAAACAAGCAAGATTTCTGGCTCTCACAGACCTGTAACTTCTTTAAGAGGCTCCTCTGCCCTCCACTGTTTGAACTTGTTATCAGTATAAAAGACACCTGTCCACAACCTCAAACAGTCACACTCCAAACTCCAAAGAGCTGTCAAAGGACACCAGAAACAAAATTGTAGACCTGCACCAGGCTGGGAAGACTGAATCTGCAATAGGTAAGCAGCTTGGTTTGAAGAAATCAACTGTGGGAGCAATTATTAGGAAATGGAAGACATACAAGATAATCTCCCTCGATCTGGGGCTCCATGCAAGATCTCACCCCGTGGGGTCAAAATGATCACAAGAACGGTGAGCAAAAATCCCCAAACCACACGGGGGGACCTAGTGAATGACCTGCAGAGAGCTGGGACCAAAGTAACAAAGCCTACCATCAGCAAGGGCATTGAAGATTAAACGTGGCTGGGTCTTTCAGCATGACAATGATCCCAAACACACCGCCCGGCAACGAAGGAGTGGCTTCGTAAGAAGCATTTCAAGGTCCTGGAGTGGCCTAGCCAGTCTCCAGATCTCAACCCCATAGAAAATCTTTGGAGGGAGTTGAAAGTCCGTGTTGCCCAGCAACAGCCCCAAAACATCACTGCTCTAGAGGAGATCTGCATGGAGGAAAGGGACAAAATACCAGCAACAGTGTGTGAAAACCTTGTGAAGACTTACAGAAAACGTTTGACCTCTGTCATTGCCAACAAAGGGTATTTAACAAAGTATTGAGATAAACTTTTGTTATTGATTCCAAGATGGCATAGCAGTTCAGACGTCTTTTGTCCTCATCTTGTCGTGTCCCGTATATATATATATATATATATATATATATATATATATATATATATATTTACAACTTTTTTCACATACAGTTTTTTAAATTTTCAATCAACTCATCTTCAAAACACTCTCCTGCAACCCGCCTCAGCAATTTATATTTATAAAAAAGTATGATTTACCTCAAATCTGTAATCCTCCAAGAAGCTAGCCAGAAACTCCAAGACGCTAGCCAGAAACTAGCCAGAAGCTAGCCAAGAGCTAGCCAGAAGCTAGTTCAGAAGCTAGTTAGCTTCTTTACTGGCAAATCGTTAGTATTCAGCTAACCACGGTTTGTGGTCATCAGCTATTCTTTAGCTCGAAAATCTATCGGCAGTTTTGTACGGCGCAGCGCAGCGCTGCTCGGAACGGAACATACTGGACCAATTTTTCTCTCCATGTCCCTGGATTTCAACCGCTAACTCTGGACATTCATACCTGGATCTCACAGCTAGCTAGCTGCTATCCGTGTGACTATCGGCTTTAGTCGATTCCGGAGCAAACATCAATTATTCCGGAGCTAGCCAGCTGAAGAGTTCCATCAATCACTCCTGGGCTGCAGTCACCTATCCGGACCCGTTTTACTGCCTACGCGGAGCCCCACCGGGCCTTCACAACTGGACTGCCAACGTTATCTACCCAAAGGAGTTATCCGGCTGGCTCCTCCGTCGCGACGTTACCTGAACGCCCATCTGCGGCCTGCTAACCGTTAGCTGTCTTATCGGCTGCTATCTGAATAGACAATCGGACAATTTATTTATTTATTTTTTATTTTTTTTTTTTTTTCTTCTTGGGCCTCTATAACTATATCTATTGTTTTTATTTTTGTTGTTGTTGTGTGATTTGGATTAATCCCCTCTACCACACGGAACCCCACTAATCTACTGACGGGACGCAAGAGGTGGCTAATAACAGACCTCCATCCTATGCTAGCTTGCTACCGATGGCCTGGCTAGCTGTCTAAATCGCCGTGATCCCCAACCAACCTCTCCACTCACCGGACCCTTTTGATCACTCGACTAAGCATGCCTCTCCTTAATGTCAATATGCCTTGTCCATTGCTGTTCTGGTTAGTGTTTATTGGCTTATTTCACTGTAGAGCCTCTAGTCCTGCTCACTATACCTTATCCAACCTATTAGTTCCACCACCCACACATGCAATGACATCTCCTGGTTTCAAGGATGTTTCTAGAGACAATATCTCTCTTCATCACTCAATACCTAGGTTTACCTCCACTGTATTCACATGCTACCATACCTTTGTCTGTACATTATACCTTGATGCTATTTTATCGCCCCAGAAACCTCCTTTTACTCTCTGTTCCAGACGTTCTAGACGACCAATTATTATATTGCTTTTAGCCGCACCCTTATTCTACTCCTCCTCTGTTCCTCTGGTGATGTATAGGTGAATCCAGGCCCTGCAGTGCCTAGCTCCACACCTATTCCCCAGGCGCTCTCTTTTGACGACTTCTGTAACCGTAATAGCCTTGGTTTCATGCATGTTAACATTAGAAGCCTCCTCCCTAAGTTTGTTCTATTCACTGCTTTAGCACACTCTGCCAACCCGGATGTTCTAGCTGTGTCTGAATCCTGGCTTAGGAAGACCACCAAAAATTCTGAAATTGTAATTCCAAACTACAACATTTCAGACAAGATAGAACTGCCAAAGGGGGCGGTGTTGCAATCTACTGCAAAGATAGCCTGCAGAGTTCTGTCCTACTATCCAGGTCTGTACCCAAACAATTTGAACTTCTACTTTTAAAAATCCACCTCTCTAAAAACAAGTCTCTCACCGTTGCCACCTGCTATAGACCACCCTCTGCCCCCAGCTGTGCTCTGGACACCATATGTGAACTGATTGCCCCCCCATCTATCTTCAGAGTTCGTGCTGCTAGGCGACCTAAACTGGAACATGCTTAACACCCCAGCCATCCTACAATCTAAACTTAATGCCCTCAATCTCACACACATTATCAATGAACCTACCAGGTACCTCCCCAAAGCCTTAAACACGGGCACTCTCATAGATATCATCCTAACCAACTTGCCCTTTAAATACACCTCTGCTGTCTTCAACCAAGATCTCAGCGATCACTGCCTCATTGCCTGCATCCGTAATGGGTCAGCGGTCAAACGACCTCCACTCATCACTGTAAAACGCTCCCTGAAACACTTCAGCGAGCAGGCCTTTCTAATCGACCTGGCCGGGGTATCCTGGAAGGATATTGATCTCATCCCGTCAGTAGAGGATGCCTGGATATTATTTTTAAATGCCTTCCTAACCATCTTAAATAAACATGCCCCATTCAAGAAATTTAGAACCAGGAACAGATATAGCCCTTGGTTCTCCCCAGACCTGACTGCCCTTAACCAACACAAAAACATCCTATAGCGTTCTGCATTAGCATCGAACAGCCCCCATGATATGCAGCTGTTCAGGGAAGCTAGAAACCATTATACACAGGCAGTTAGAAAAGCCAAGGCTAGCTTTTTCAAGCAGAAATTTGCTTCCTGCCACACTAACTCAAAAAAAATCTGGGACACTGTAAAGTCCATGGAGAATAAGAACAACTCCTCCCAGCTGCCCACTGCACTGAAGATAGGAAACACTGTCACCACTGATAAATCCACCATAATTGAGAATTTCAATAAGCATTTTTCTACGGCTGGCCATGCTTTCCACCTGGCTACTCCTACCCCGGTCAACAGCACTGCACCCCCCACAGCAACTCGCCCAAGCCTTCCCCATTTCTCCTTCTCCCAAATCCGTTCAGCTGATGTTCTGAAAGAGCTGCAAAATCTGGACCCCTACAAATCAGCCGGGCTAGACAATCTGGACCCTTTCTTTCTAAAATTATCTGCCGAAATTGTTGCCACCCCTATTACTAGCCTTTTCAACCTCTCTTTCGTGTCGTCTAAGATTCCCAAAGATTGGAAAGCAGCTGCGGTCATCCCCCTCTTAAAAGGGGGACACACTCTTGACCCAAACTGCTACAGACCTATTTCTATCCTACCATGCCTTTCTAAGGTCTTCGAAAGCCAAGTCAACAAACAGATTACCGACCATTTCGAATCTCACCATACCTTCTCTGCTATGCAATCTGGTTTCAGAGCTGGTCATGGGTGCACCTCAGCCACGCTCAAGGTCCTAAACGATATCTTAACCGCCATCGATAAGAAACATTACTGTGCAGCCGTATTCATTGATCTGGCCAAGGCTTTCGACTCTGTCAATCACCACATCCTCATCGGCAGACTTGACAGCCTTGGTTTCTCAAATGATTGCCTCGCCTGGTTCACCAACTACTTCTCTGATAGAGTTCAGTGTGTCAAATCGGAGGGTCTGCTGTCCGGATCTCTGGCAGTCTCTATGGGGGTGCCACAGGGTTCAAATCTTGGACCGACTCTGTATACATCAATGAGGTCGCTCTTGCTGCTGGTGAGTCTCTGATCCACCTCTACGCAGACGACACCATTCTGTATACTTCTGGCCCTTCTTTGGACACTGTGTTAACAACCCTCGAGGCAAGCTTCAATGCCATACAACTCTCCTTCCGTGGCCTCCAATTGCTCTTAAATACAAGTAAAACTAAATGCATGCTCTTCAACCGATTGCTACCTACACCTGCCCGCCTGTCCAACATCACTACTCTGGACGGCTCTGACTTAGAATACGTGGACAACTACAAATACTTAGGTGTCTGGTTAGACTGTAAACTCTCCTTCCAGACCCATATCAAACATCTCCAATCCAAAGTTAAATCTAGAATTGGCTTCCTATTTCGCAACAAAGCATCCTTCACTCATGCTGCCAAACATACCCTTGTAAAACTGACCATCCTACCAATCCTCGACTTTGACGATGTCATTTACAAAATAACCTCCAATACCCTACTCAACAAATTGGATGCAGTCTATCACAGTGCAATCCGTTTTGTCACCAAAGCCCCATATACTACCCACCATTGCGATCTGTACGCTCTGGTTGGCTGGCCCTCGCTTCATACTCGTCGCCAAACCCACTGGCTCCATGTCATCTACAAGACCCTGCTAGGTAAAGTCCCCCCTTATCTCAGCTCGCTGGTCACCATAGCATCTCCCACCTGTAGCACACGCTCCAGCAGGTATATCTTTCTAGTCACCCACAAAACCAATTCTTTCTTTGGCCGCCTCTCCTTCCAGTTCTCTGCTGCCAATGACTGGAATGAACTACAAAAATCTCTGAAACTGGAAACACTTATCTCCCTCACTAGCTTTAAGCACCAACTGTCAGAGCAGCTCACAGATTACTGCACCTGAACATAGCCCACCTAAAATTTAGCCCAAACAACTACCTCTTTCCCTACTGTATTTAATTAATTTATTTATTTTGCTCCTTTGCACCCCATTATTTTTATTTCTACTTTGCACATTCTTCCATTGCAAATCTACCATTCCAGTGTTTTACTTGCTATATTGTATTTACTTTGCCACCATGGCCTTTTTTTGCCTTTACCTCCCTTATCTCACCTCATTTGCTCGCATCGTATGTTTGTTGTTGTTGATACTGTATTATTGACTGTATGTTTGTTTTATTCCATGTGTAACTCTGTGTCATTGTATGTGTCGAACTGCTTTGCTTTATCTTGGCCAGGTCGCAATTGTAAATGAGAACTTGTTCTCAACTTGCCTACCTGGTTAAATAAAGGTGAAATAAATAAATGAATTGACCAAATACTTATTTTCCACCATAATTTGCAAATAAATTCATAAAAAATCCTACAATGTGATTTTCTGAATTTTTTTCTCATTTTGTCAGTCATAGTTTAAGTGCACTACCTATGATGAAAATTACAGGCCTCTCTCATCTTTTTAAGTGGGAGAACTTGCACAATTGGTGGCTGACTAAATACTTTTTTGCCCCACTGTATATAAAAATGTCTCGAGCTGCCCAATGTGTCCATATTGTGACCAGATTCCCTGGTCCCTTCCTTTATGCAAATGAATCCAACCGGCCTTGAACCTCACCTTATGACACAAGCTGTAGAAATTGACAGAAAACAGCAGACTTAAAGTCAATCGTTTATGTTCTCATCATTACAGCCTACCTTTGTTATCCAACGATTTAAGACTGGGCATACAGTTGTGGCCAAAAGTTTTGATAATGACACAAATATTAATTTACACAAAGTCTGCTGAATCCCCCCCAAAACATTTCCACTGCATTTCAACCCTGCCACAAAAGGACCAGCTGACATCATGTCATTGATTCTCTCGTTTACACAGGTGTGAGTGTTGACGAGGACAAGGCTGGAGATCACTCTGTCATGCTGATTAAGTTCGAATATCAGACTAGAAGCTTCAAAAGGAGGGTGGTGCTTGGAATCATTGTTCTTCCTCTGTCAATCATGGTTACCTGCAAGGAAACATGTGCCGTCATCATTGTTTTGCACAAAAAGGGCTTCACAGGCAAGGATATTGCTGCTAGTAAGATTGCACCTAAATCAAACATCAAGAACTTCAAGGAGAGCGGTTCAATTGTTGTGAAGAAGGCTTCTGGGCGCCCAAGAAAGTCCAGCAAGCGCCAGGACCGTCTCCTAAAGTTGATTTAGCTGCGGGATCAGGGCACCACCAGTACAAAGCTTGCTCAAGAATCGCAGCAGGCAGGTGTGAGTGCATCTTCACGCACAGTGAGGCGAATACTTTTGGAGGATGGCCTGGTGTCAAGAAGGGCAGCAAGGAAGCCACTTCTCTCCAAGAAAAACATCAGGGACAGACTGATATTCTGTACAAGGTAGAGGGATTGGACTGCTGAGGACTGGGGTAAAGTCATTTTCTCTGATGAATCCCCTTTCCAATTGTTTGGGGAATCCGGAAAAAAGCTTGTCTGGAGAAGACAAGGTGAGCGCTACCATCAGTCCTGTGTCATGCCAGCAGTAAAGCATCCTGAGACCATTCATGTGTGGGGTTGCTTCTCAGCGAAGGGAGTGGGCTCACTCACAATTTTGCCTAAGAACACAGACATGAATAAAGAATGGTACCAACACATCCTCCGAGAGCAACTTCTCCCAACTATCCAGGAACAGTTTGGTGACGAACAATGCCTTTTCCAGCATGATGGAGCACCTTGCCATAAGGCAAAAGTGATAAATAAGTGGCTTGGGGAACAAAACATCAATATTTTGGGTCCATGGCCAGGACACTCCCCAAACCTTAATCCCATTGTGGTCAATCAATGGATTGTGGTCAATCCTCAAGAGGCGGGTGGACAAACAAAAACCCACAAATTCTGATAAAACTCCAAGCATTGATTATGAATGAGTGGGCTGCCATCAGTCAGGATGTGGCCCAGAAGTTAATTGACAGCATGCCAGGGCGTATTGCAGAGGTCTTGAAAAAGAAGGGTCAACACTGCAAATATTGACTATTTGCATCAGCTTCATGTAATTGTCAATAAAAGCCTATGACACTTATGAAATGCTTGTAATTATACTTCAGTATTCCATAGTAACATCTGACAAAAATATCTAAAGACACTGAACCAGCAAACTTTGTGGAAATTAATATTTGTGTCATTCTCAAAACTTTTGCCCACGACTGTACAGGGTTGCTATGTATACCAGGGGTCAGATTCTTATTCAGTATAGGCCTAAACAGTAGCCTACCAAAGGGGGGAAAATGTGACATGCAGGGAGAAGAACGAGTGTAGTTTGGTTTCCTCCAAATCATTGATCAGTGATAATTCACCTACAGTCTCTTTCACTCATTGAGAGTTGATCGACTGATAAAGCATTACAGGATTTAAATTGAACTACAAATTTATTGGGGATCCACTACAAACGTATTACTAATAATCATGCACCCATTAAGAAAATGACTGCAAAAATAGTTAAATACCTTGGATTGACCATATCCTCAATTCACGGGGTTGCATTCCCTTTAGACCCGGAGGTCTGTCTACTGGGTAACTTTACTAACACCAATCTTAGACAAAGCCATACTATAAAGCTAACAGAAATATTGCTAGCGATCGCCAAGAAATGTATTGCCTTGAAATGGAAATTGGATTCCTGCCAGTTGCAATGTGGCTATCGGAAGTTAATAGTTGTATCCCTTTGGAGAAAATCACTTACTGCTTGAGGAATAAGTTAAAGACATTTTACAGAATTTGGCAACCTTTTATTGACTATATGGAGAATCTCCCCCCACATCTCATTGATTGAATCTATATATAATCCTCACATAATGTTTCACACGTAATGTATAATATGTAGCCAATGTCTCGTTATTTTCTTTTTTTTCTTTTCTTATTGTATGTTTGTTTATATAATTATTATTATTATTATTATTTCTTTTTGTTACGCTCGTCTGTTACTGTCACTTTGTCCTATCATTGTCTAATATCTTTTCACTTTTGTTTTGAATGTTCTTAATTGGAAAATGCAAAAAAATTCTAAAGAAAATTTTAAAAATACCTTGGATTGATGAGGAATTGAAAAATTGTATGGTTGAGAGGACGAGGCAAAAGGAATGGCAAAAGTACTGTAAATGGAGAAATCATGTGACTCAACTTAACAAAAAGAAGCAACTGTACTATGAAACAAAGATAAATTATATAAAGGAGGATCGTAAATGGTTTTGGACCGCCTTAAATGAAATTCTGGGCAAAACGCCAAACTCAGCTCCATCATTCATTGAATCAGATGTCTCATTTATCACATATCTCACTGATACTACTTTAATACTTTTTTTCATTGGCAAGATTAGAAAACTTAGGCATAACATGCCAACAAGAAACTCTGAACCTACACATCCGTGCATAACTGACCAAATTATGAAAGACGAGCATTGTAATTGTCAATTCCGAAAAGTGAGTGTGGAAAAGGTGATTTTTGTTGTTGTTGCCAATGACGAACCACCTGGGACTGACAACTTGGATGGAAAATGACTGAGGATGATAGCGGACTATATATATTGCCACTCCTATTTGCCATCTCTTAAATCTTACAGGAAACTGTGTGCCCTCAGGCCTGGAAGGAAGCAAAAGTAATTCTGCTACCCAATAATAGCAAACCACCCTTTACCGTTTCCAATAACCAATCAGCCTGCTACGAACCAAAAGTAAACTTTTGAAAATAATTGTGTTTGATCAGATACAATGCTATATCACCTATATCACAGGAAACAAGTTAACAACGGATTTTCAGAACACTTATAGCGAAGGGCGCTCAACATGTATGGCACTCACACAGATGACTGATGATTGGCTGAAAGAAATTGATAATAAGAAGATTGTGGGAGCTGTTTTGTTAGACTTTAGAGCAGATTTTGACATTATCAATCATAATCTTCAGGCCTAAGGGTTGAACTAGCAACTCTGCATTAACATGGCGAGAGCACTAGTTGTACCATTAAAGGTTCAGACCTCTTGAGACTTGACAGTGAACACACTAGGCTACACTCATAAACAGGGATGCTAGAAAATTAGGACTTGGGAATGGGATGCAAGACGGAGTGGAATTAATCTATACAATTAGCCCAGGCTAGACTAATTATTCTCCCTCTTGCACCACAAATCCTAATTTGAACAGCGGGACCACATCGGTAAACCCACTGCTACTACCAGGAGTGGGATTTATCTACTTTTGGGTAGATGCAAGGCAAGGCACCTTTTATTCAGTCCATATCCTTGGCACCTCATTTAGACCAATAGTGTTTCCATATTTTATTTCAGGGGGGGTGACATGGGTGATTATGTGTTTGTCTTGTCTAGGGGTTTTGTAGATTGATGGGGTTGTGTTCAGTGTAGTATTCTAGGTGAGTCTATGGTTGCCTAGAGTGGTTCTCAATCAGAGGCAGGTGTTTATCGTTGTCTCTGATTGGGAACCATATTTAGTCAGCCATATTCTTTGGGTATTTCGTGGGTGATTGTTTCCTGTCTCTGTGTTTTGCACCAGTTAGGACTGTTTCGGGTTTCTTGTTTTGTTTATGGTTCACGTTATCATTTTTATTAAATTTGTTCAACCATAACCACGCTGCCTTTTGGTCCTCCTCTCCTTCCCAGGAAGAAAACCGTTACACCCCATAGATGTACAAAGACCCTAGAGACGACAAAACATACATACCACCCTCGTCACACCCTGACCTAACCAAAATAATAAAGAAAACTAAGGTCAGGGTGTGACACTGACTAGAGGAGCAATTAAAAGGTTTTTTTTTTATTTTGTTGTGATTTAACAATTGACTCAGAACATCCAATTTTAAGAGTGAAAAACAAAACAAAATCTAAAACCAGGAAAAATAATACAGATAAAACATAATTTGGGAAAATATAAAACAGATTTTATAGGGCCCCCTGAGTTGTTTATTAACCACCAGGTATATCTTCTACACTAAAGACCTGGGGAAGACTTACAGGGAGGGGGAGAAGAATGTGCATATTTGAAAACTAGAAAAAAAAATGTATAGCTCGTGACTTTTTTTAAAAGTAGCTCTCATGCTAGAAAGGTTGGAGACCCCTGATCTACAGAATACACTTTCAATGGAATCTGAGTTTTTGGGGATTAGCTAGCACACTGGGTAGCTAGCTAGTTTTCAAACCTTGACTCTCCAGCTAGCTAGCTACCTACCTACCTAAAGCTGGCAATTATGGTTTTGTCTGTACTCGCTAGTTAACTAGCTAGCTAACGTTAGCTGGGCTCAATGGCCTTATTTTCCTTGAACCTTGTTCTCAGGGAATCCATACCCCAAGGGTATTACGTGAGACACACTTAGCAGGTTAACTTTGGCTAGCTACGTACTTTTGTCAACATACCGAATAATGTTAGTTAATTTTCAATGTAGCTATACACTAGCTAACTTGTTAGTGTTAGCAAGCACCATTATTGCTAGTGGGATAACACAACAACTAGCTAGGTAGGCCTAGCTACTGCATATGCTTAAACTATAGAAATCATGATGTTGATAACTAAGGGTAACAGTGTCTATGTGAAATTGTGATACTGTGCATTCGGAAAGTATTCAGACCCCTTCACTTTTTCCATATTTTGTTATGTTACAGCCTTATTCTAAAATTGATTACATTATTATTTTTCCTCATCAATCTACACACAATACCCAATCATGACAAAGCAAAAATAGGTTTTCAGAAGTTTTTGCAAATGTATTAAAAGTAAAAAAACAGAAATAGCTTATTTACATAAGTATTCCCTTTGCAATGAGACATGAAATAGAGCTCAGTTGCATCCTGTGTCCATTGACCATCCTCCACCTGTGGTAAATTCAATTGATTGGACATGATTTGGAAAGGCACTCACCTGTCTACATAAGATCCCACAGTTGACAGTGTATGTCAGAGCAAAAACCAAGCCATGAGGTTGAAGGAATTGTCCTTAGAGTACCCCCAACAGTACACACTTTTATTGATGCCCCCGACGAGCACATAGATGAGTTTCCCTGACACGGTTTCTGACCGTTTGTGAGAAATTCTTCTGTTATTTAAACCCCCAGTTTCAGTAGCTGTCCGGGTGGATGGCCTCAGACGATTCCGCAGTTGAAGAGATCAAGATGAAAAGGGGAAAAAAACGTGACCCAACTATTCTCCTCCCGATCCTGCTGGTTTATTTATTTATTATTCTCCTGAAGTTGCCGGTAATAGGCTACACTAGGAGTCGGCATCCTTTCTCAAGTGGAATGCCAATTTATCTCTCCATATCTACCGATCTGTGTGCCAGTTATGGTTTTCATATGCACATTTTCATGAAAAAGTTTAATTTAATTTATAATAATGTATTCATATCTCAAAATCATTATGTGGTTAATCAAAATTCTATCCATATCTAAATGAAAATGGTAACTTTTATTGCCATTAGCTAACTATGTAAATATAGCCTACATAAAGCCAACAAATAAAAACATTGCAGCCTGCAGGTAAATATATTGATAAAAATAAATATCCTATAAATCACATTGGCAACACATGGCCAGTCTGCAATGAACTTGAAACATTGTATCAACTATTAACTTGAGTCTTGCCTAAAGAATGCACTAGTGAACTAGTGAGCTCGGGACAGGCACAGCTGTAGGCTATTTGCGCAAGGGATAAGAACCAATGTTTGACTTGGACAGGTGCTCACCGGAGCTGTACCTGTACCTCAAATGTCGTACTGCTTGAGCTCCTGTTCCTCTTTTAGAATATTTGCTCAAAAGTATAGTGGAGCTCCTGCTCCGCTGAATGGCTATCTTAAGGGAGAGCGCTGGAAAGATTTTTCAAATACATTCAGGAACTATTGTAATTCTCTACGGATGTAAAAACAGATTTCGTTTGCTTGTTGTTTGAGGTGAAATAAACATTACTTTGAGAAGCTCCACAGTGGTTGTGAGTTAAGCCAATCAGAAATACTATCAGATCCCCAAATGGGCACATTCATATGCCTACATTTGTGAGCAGGCCAGGTAGCCCATAGGCCTACTTCTACAGTGCCTTGCGAAAGTATTCGGCCCCCTTGAACTTTGCGACCTTTTGCCACATTTCAGGCTTCAAACATAAAGATATAAAACTGTATTTTTTTGTGAAGAATCAACAACAAGTGGGACACAATCATGAAGTGGAACGACATTTATTGGATATTTCAAACTTTTTTAACAAATCAAAAACTGAAAAATTGGGCGTGCAAAATTATTCAGCCCCCTTAGGTTAATACTTTGTAGCGCCACCTTTTGCTGCGATTACAGCTGTAAGTCGCTTGGGGTATGTCTCTATCAGTTTTGCACATCGAGAGACTGAAATTTTTTCCCATTCCTCCTTGCAAAACAGCTCGAGCTCAGTGAGGTTGGATGGAGAGCATTTGTGAACAGCAGTTTTCAGTTCTTTCCACAGATTCTCGATTGGATTCAGGTCTGGACTTTGACTTGGCCATTCTAACACCTGGATATGTTTATTTTTGAACCATTCCATTGTAGATTTTGCTTTATGTTTTGGATCATTGTCTTGTTGGAAGACAAATCTCCGTCCCAGTCTCAGGTCTTTTGCAGACTCCACCAGGTTTTCTTCCAGAATGGTCCTGTATTTGGCTCCATCCATCTTCCCATCAATTTTAACCATCTTCCCTGTCCCTGCTGAAGAAAAGCAGGCCCAAACCATGATGCTGCCACCACCATGTTTGACAGTGGGGATGGTGTGTTCAGCTGTGTTGCTTTTACGCCAAACATAACGTTTTGCATTGTTGCCAAAAAGTTCAATTTTGGTTTCATCTGACGAGAGCACCTTCTTCCACATGTTTGGTGTGTCTCCCAGGTGGCTTGTGGCAAACTTTAAACGACACTTTTTATGGATATCTTTAAGAAATGGCTTTCTTCTTGCCACTCTTCCATAAAGGCCAGATTTGTGCAATATACGACTGATTGTTGTCCTATGGACAGTCTCCCACCTCAGCTGTAGATCTCTGCAGTTCATCCAGAGAGATCATGGGCCTCTTGGCTGCATCTCTGATCAGTCTTCTCCTTGTATGAGCTGAAAGTTTAGAGGGACGGCCAGGTCTTGGTAGATTTGCAGTGGTCTGATACTCCTTCCATTTCAATATTATCGCTTGCACAGTGCTCCTTGGGATGTTTAAAGCTTGGGAAATCTTTTTGTATCCAAATCCGGCTTTAAACTTCTTCACAACAGTATCTCGGACCTGCCTGGTGTGTTCCTTGTTCTTCATGATGCTCTCTGCGCTTTTAACGGACCTCTGAGACTATCACAGTGCAGGTGCATTTATACGGAGACTTGATTACACACAGGTGGATTGTATTTATCATCATTAGTCATTTAGGTCAACATTGGATCATTCAGAGATCCTCACTGAACTTCTGGAGAGAGTTTGCTGCACTGAAAGTAAAGGGGCTGAATAATTTTGCACGCCCAATTTTTCCGTTTTTGATTTGTTAAAACAGTTTGAAATATCCAATAAATGTCGTTCCACTTCATGATTGTGTCCCACTTGTTGTTGATTCTTCACAAAAAAATACAGTTTTATATCTTTATGTTTGAAGCCTGAAATGTGGCAAAAGGTCGCAAAGTTCAAGGGGGCCGAATACTTTCGCAAGGCACTGTATGTGTGTGCGTCCTTACTCAACACTGACAGGAGGGCAAAAAAAAAAGACAATGACTAAATTGTCAAAACTAGTAAGTGGAATGAAATAAACCAAAGCTTGTTTCTCACAAGCATAGCATGGGTTGTGCACTCTGCAAACTATGTGTCCACTCCAACAATGAGAACAGGAAGACTAGAAGAATAATCTTGAATGCATTAACATAAATTACCATAACCAAAGTAACAAACATTGTATATTTAAGCAATAAGGCACGAGGGGATGTGGTATACGGTCAATATTCCACGGCTAAGGGCTGTTCTTATGCACGACGCATCGCAGAGTGCCTGGACACAGCCCTTAGCCATGGTATATTGGCCATATACCACAAGCCCCAGAAGGGCCTTATTGCTATTATAAACTGGTTACCGACGTAATTAGAGCAGTAAAAATAAATGTTTTGTCATACCCGTGGTATACGGTCTGATATACCACGGCTGTCAGCCAATCAGCATTAAGGGCTCGAACCACATAGTTTATAATATAAATTATACAACAGGTTGGTCTAATCCTGAATGCTGATTGGTTAAAACCGCATTCCAGCTGTTGTCTAATCCACAAGTTACCACTGGCTAAATCTATTAAGTTAAAATGACTATTTACTCTGTTCCATCTGACTGCGCAATCCACTGTCTCATCAGCCCAGCCAGGCAATTTATAACCTTGATCTCCACTATAAAAAGCATCTAGACATTATCTCACATTTCTTTTAGACTAATATTTAGTTTTAAACAGACGAGATTGTATAAACTTTACTGTCTGTCTCTCCGAAATTTGCAACATTGTTTTCAATATTCAAATACAATCTCCAGCTGTCCCTAATTAATGAACGTGTCGGGAGATGGGACGAGACAAATAGGCAGGCAGCGTCATGAATCAGCTGGCATCATTTTTATGGATATATGTATATATACAAAGAAATGTCAATTTAAAAAAAGGAAAACTAAACGAAGTGCAGCTAGTTTTCAGTCTTTCCAGCTTCAGTTTGAAGTTATTGTGTTAGCTGTGTTGTTGGCTAGCTCCTCTGAACAAAAGTGTCCTGATGAGTGAGCACATTTTCTATGCCAGGCAAAATCGTGCCACAAATGGATGTATCCAAATAAATGTCACTATAAAACACCTTAAACAAATGCAAATGCAGCTACTTTGCTCTTATTCTGGCTGCACTTTTGGACGTGACTGTAAGTTAGCCGTAGTTGGCTAGCTAGCAAGCAAGGGATAAGAACGTTGCCACATTTAGAACAAAACGACTTGGTTGCGTCTCTGGCAACTGAACCGATAAAATGGACGACCAGCCGACTTGGGTAGCAACCCTAGATTTGTGTCGGGGCTATATCTTGTGGAAGGATGAAATAGTATGAATAAATTCATAAAATTAACATTTTTAATTAATATATGTCCAACATTATTTGAATATGTTGGCAACCTGTTGTATAACGGTTTGCCGGCCCACGACTTCGCCTAACAACACCTGTGCCAATATAGCCTCCAAACACCAGCTTCTTGTGCATTATCACTTAATAATAGGAATTAACGGTAAATGTACTACTGGTAATATACCATGTGTAATGGGGAATTGATATACACTAACAATCAAACGCATATAATTCACACAATGAAGTTATGAAACAATTTGAATGTTCACAAATTGGCAGGAGAGAGCTCATTCTGGAGCGAGAAGTGCATTGTGCATCTTGGCTCATGGTCAATCTGACGTCTGCATTGGCCATGCAGCATTTACCGTAATACAGCCTCAGCAGAAGACAGGAACTAGGGCAATCATACTTTTTGCACTTCGCGGAGCAGTGCAGAGATTTTGTCAAGGAAGTGAGTTTGTGTTTATACAGGATATACCGCCCCCATCTACCTTCAACCAATCATGTCAATGAAGAGCTATACAGAGCCCTCCGCATTGTTACATAATTTGGCAGTGGCATGGCGATGCTGCCTCTGAGTGCTTCTGGAGGCTCCACAATTGCGTCATACTCTCCATATGGAGCATCCGAACACATTTTCGGATCAAGCATAAATTGGCTTTTAGTCTAGGTCTCAGCAATGGATTCGTTCACCGAGATGAGCGAAAATATACAGTGTATATATATTTGTTACTGCTCGACTAAAACACTTGGTCAACCAACAGCCTAACGACCAAACAATCGACCAGTCAACTAATTGTGGTCAGCTGTAAATGTACTCAATAAAACACTGACCCTCCTTTATAAATGACCAAAGGGATCCCTTACACCAGGCAAACCTCTGTCAAATTGATATTTTGCCCATGAGCCAGGGCTTTTGTTTGTCGACTTCAAAAGTCACATTAATCAAGATGGCGAGACACTATGTACAGAACATGGTCGATATGTTATCCTCTCTGCCCATCAATCATTGTCCCAACCTGGGCAAGCAGGTCATTTACTAATCTGAGTATATGCTATCAGTTTAGAGAAGAATGCTCCTGAGTTAAACTATTGGGCTAAGTAAGTGAAACTCAATTGTTTTGAAGGGGCTGATGATTTAGATGTGCCCCGTAGTCTACCCTGTCAACGTACCGTGGGGAGAAATGGTAGTGGGTCTCACAGAAAAGGCAGGATGAAACATGTTACACTAGGAAAACAACAGTTAACTTATTTACAGTTGAAGTCAGAAGTTTACATACACCTTAGCTAAATACATTTAAACTCAGTTTTCCACAATTCATGACATTTAATCCTAGTAAAAATTCCCTGTATTAGGTCAGTTGTGATGGCCACTTCAATACCTTGACTTTGTTGTCCTTAAGCTTTGGAAGTATGCTTGGGGTCATTGTCCCTTTGGAAGACCCATTTGCGACCAAGCTTTAACTTCCTGACTGATGTCTTGAAATGTTGCTTCAATATATCCACATAATTTTCCTCATCATGATGCCATCTGTTTTGTGAAGTGCACCAGTCCCACAACAAAGCACCCCCACAACATGATGCTGCCACCCCTGTGCTTCACGGTTGGGATGGTGTTCTTCGGCTTGCAAGCCTCCCCCTTTAACCTCCAAACACAACGATGGTCATTATGGCCAAAAGGTTCTATTTTTTGTTTCATCAGACCAGAGGACAATTCTCCAAAAAGTACGATCTTTGTCCCCATGTGCAGTTGCAAACCAAAGTCCGGCTTTTTTATGGCGGCTTCTTCCTTGCTGAACGGCTTTTCAGGTTATGTCGATATAGGACTCGTTTTTCTGTGGATAAAGATACTTTTGTACCCGTTTCCTCCAGCATCTTCACAAGGTCCTTTGTACAGATGAATGTGGTACCTTCAAGACTTTGGAAATTGCTATCAAGGATGAACCAGACTTGTGGAGGTCTACAATTATTTTTCTGTGGTCTGATTTCTTTTGATTTTCCCATGATGTCAAACAAAGAGGCACTGAATTTGAAGGTAGGCCTTGAAATACATCCACAGGTACACCTCCAATTGACTCAAATGATGTCAATTAGCCTATCAGAAGCTTCTAAAGCCATGACGTAATTTTCTGGAATTTTCCAAGCTGTTTAAAGGCACAGTCAACTTAGTGTATGTAAACTTCTGACCCACTGGAATTGTGATACAACGAATTATACCGGTAAGTGAAATAACCTGTCTGTAAACAATTGTTGGAAAAATGACTTGTGTCATGCACAAAGTAGATGTCCTAACCGACTTGCCAAAACTATAGTTTGTTAAGAAGAAATTTGTGGCGTGTTTGAAAAACATTTTTTAATGACTCCAACCTCAGTGTATGTAGTCTTCTGACTTCAACTGTACTTATAGCTCTGCCTACTCCAGACGAGTTGTTTTTCAAATTAAATATTTTAAATAAATATTAAAGCATTAAACCTCTCACGTAGCCCTTTTCTGCAGTCAAATTACCTAGTGGTCTCATGGGTGGAATGTTGTTAATATTTTTCATAAAATCATAATTAAACATTTTTTAAATATATTTTTTAATCTGCCAAAAATCTGATGTTTCGATTTTTTTATATTTCGGTCTTCTGTGATGTATATAAAGTGTAGTATTGGTGTGCAAACTCAAAATAAATACATTTCAACTCTATATCTGACACAGTACACGTACGTGTCTTGTTTTTTCTATGCCCATCAAGATGTGTGTGAGGTGTATACTTTTGTTTCAAAGTAGACTTGTTTTAAGACTACCAAGAAACACTTTGTGTGACCCTGATTTAGCCCACCGCAGTAAAAGGTTATTAAAGCGTCAGTCAGACAACAGGTATACTTAAACCAAACTGGTTCTCCAGTACAGTAGTAAGAATGGCTTATTATTGACTTTTGTTCTTTATCCAGAAAACAACCTCTCTGTTTCGGTTAATTGAACATGTACATCAGCAGTTTTCCTCTTGTTATACGTCACTGACTGACAGTCACTCATATCATATCAGTAAAAAAATGTATTGGTACATTTGTTTGTCTAGTCAGCTATCTAAACTTGTAGTAATCACATCCGAATTTCCGACATGCACGCAGGGACTTTGTGGAGTCAATGGCATAACGGAGAGACAGCAATATGTTAGATCCTATGCATGTGCAAGCCTGACTGTCTGCATGCATCTGTTTGTGTTTTATAATTCACCATGGGCCTTGAACCATTAACCTAATGTTTTACCGTAGATAATGTATGAAAAAGCATTTTTTAAATCATTTCAGTATGAAGTGTAACCCCATGAAAATAGTTTTTAATGGGTAATTTTTCTTCTCTATGAATTTAGAGGAGTAACTGATAATTTGGGGTGGCAGGGTAGCCTAGTGTTGGAATAGTAACCGGAAGGTTGCAAGTTCAAACCCCCAAGCTGACAAGGTACAAATCTGTTGTTCTGCCCCTGAACAACCCCGTCATTGAAAATAAGGCCTATAGTATGCCATCAGTCATCATCATTAGTGGAATTCTTAAATTCTTGAATTTTAATGTACCTTCATTGACTGAATTAAATGTGAAATGACCCCAACTCTTCAGACAGTCAAACAGGCACGTAGGTAGGCAGGAAGCTTGACAGACGATCAGGATTCAACTTCATAGATTGGCTTTGTGCCTGTGGTAGGCTTTTAGTTGAGATTCTCTAAACCATAACAGCATTCCTGCTAGGTGCTCTTCTCTAAAGGAGAAAGATAGTGTACATAGTGAGTGATGGCTGCTCCTTACAGGAGAAAGATGTGCACAGACCTGCCTCCATCCCCTCTCACACCCTACTCCCCCAAAACCTGTCTCAACACCCCCACCCATCTATCCCAAACCCAATGTCCCACAACCTTTCCAGTTGTGCCAGTCCAAACATCTCTACTACAGGCTCTTTTAGCTTTTTAACATTGTGACAGTAAATTAGGTGTGTGTGTGTGTGTGTGTGTGTGTGTGTGTGTGTGTGTGTGTGTGTGTGTGTGTGTGTGTGTGTGTGTGTGTGTGTGTGTCTTGGCACGTTATCACACCTGGTTGCACAAACTATTCTGATCCCAAGATATTTTGTTTTTATTTTACTTTTTGTCTGACTTTGAGGAGTCAATGGCATAACGGAGAGACAGCAATATGTTAGATCCTATGCATGTGCAAGCCTGACTGTCTGCATGCATCTGTTTGTGTTTTATAATTCACCATGGGCCTTGAACCATTAACCTAATGTTTTACCGTAGATAATGTATGAAAAAGCATTTTCTTTAAATTATTTCAATATGAAGGGTAACCCCATGAAAATAGTTTTTAATGGGTCATTTTTCTTCTCTATGAATCTAGAGGAGTAACTGATAATTTTAAGGAGTCCTACCTCATTCCAGACCACCTTAACAGCAGCAATAGTGAAGGGGAGGAGCTGAGGTTATCTTGCAGCCTATGATTGGAGGCATACAGAAAGGTGGTGGGCATGAACATTTGCAACCAAAACTCACTAATTAAGTCAGACCAACTCATGTGTCAGCTTGAGTCCTCACTCCCTGCACTCCCACTCTCCCATCGCATCACTGCAGCCACCAGTGCTTGTGAGTGTTAGTGTATGTTGCTGTGTTCCCCGCTCTGGAGCTGAGTTGAACTTTTAACCATTCACCCCTAAGGCCATAGTGCAGAGCCAGGAGAACACCCAGGTAACCCCACAGCCATGACGAATTCGGCAACTAACTTGCGGCTGAAGCTGCCCATGGCCTGCATCATCTTGGAGGTGATCATCATCATCCTCTTCGGCGCTCTGGTGCAGTACGACGATGAGACAGACGCCAAGCTCTGGCACAAGGAAATCGCCAATGGCTCTTCCAACTACGACAACGACTTTTACTACCGCTACCCCAGTGAGTGACCACAGCGAGAGGGGTAGGGTTGGGGTAATGAGACAGGTGGGGTAGTGGACATCCAAAACCACTGATACAGGGTCAGATACGTTTTCATCCTTTTAATGGTTATGGTTATGATTAGGTAGTATGATGATCTGACCCTAAATCTGTGGATAAAGGTAACTATTTCCTTGTGAGGGTGGAGAGGATGGGGGATGTGGAGTCCATCTATAGAAATGAAAGGATTGTTCTTTTCCTTCTTTATTATGCTTTGTCTATGTGTCTGAGACTTGCATGGTAGCAGAAGCAGATATGTTGGTTGTTTAGGCAAGTGTCTTGTGTCATTCATGCCATACATGTATGTCAAGACAATGAACATGACAGAAAAGTTGTCTGAAGCTCAAACGAATCTGACGACTAAATCGGAAATAATTTATTTTCCTTTTGTGTTATGCCACATGTCTTGCTCCAGTGCTGTGTTTGGATATTGCCTTCCCGCCTAGGGAGTCTACCCCATCTGGCTTTCTTTGGGATGTTACGTACTTACAATATGGTTGTGTGGAGGAGATGGGGAGGTGGGTGGGAATGGTCATGAGAAATTGAGGTGAGCTGTTTGTAAGGGTTTGTAGAGGGGCAAAGCAACTCTGTTTTACGTTTGATCTGTGCTCAATGCTGTAGATTAGCATTCCCACTCCGAGACCCTTTGATATATAGGGCAGAGTGGGGTAAGATGAGCCAAAGGGGTAAGTTGAGCCACCCTTGTTTCTAGAAAACCATAAAATGAATAATATGACCAAATATTTAGGAAGAGATCATGGGTTATGTGAAAGAATAAACCACATGGAAAAGTCATAGTGCATCCTTGTAGCTGTGTGGGCTAATATAGTCAAAATGTTTGTCCTTTGGTAAGTTGAGGGAATGGCCATGGGGTAAGATAGGCCAATGGTTGAGCCTATTGCAGGTTGAGGAAACAGAGCCTGGCCTATGTTAAAAGTGTTTGTTAGGCGTTAAGCCTGTGTTAAAAGATGCTTGAAATTATTAAAATACAAAAAAGTGATTGTGACTGTGTTTAAATTTGTTTGGGAAATAAAGGCTGTGGTAATATTTCATTCAGTACAGAAATTTGTAGGTGGCTTAACTTACCCTGTCCCGGGGTAAGTTGTGCCAAGAGACCACATAGACCAAGCTATGTTTTCAGAAATGTAATGTTTACATCAATTCAGATTATTTCCAGGGATACACAACATCCTGAAATATATGTTAATAATTTTGTTAGAAAGAATACTATATTTCCCTTGACGGAGTAATGCTGAATGTAAAAAATGTATCAACTTACCCCACTCTCCCCTACGACCCCTGAGCTCCTCAGTGTTCAATGTGAGATTTTCCCTCTTTTGCTTTGACATTTGGCTGCAAGCAGCAAAGCAACAAATGGTTAATTTGTTTCCTAATTAGAGGAGGGTTTGGTTGCCAAATGTTTTTGGGTGAACTTGTTTTACTTTCTGTGACAGTGCACTCCAGTTCACTGATGTACCAAATACATCATTCTCATTGTCTGTTTTATACTTGATATGCTCCGTTTTGCTTTGTGTTGTGGTGTACAATACACATCAACAGTCAACACAGTACATATTGGAGACATACGGAGACCTGAAAACAGACAATGTGCTTAGGTGATTGCATTCCGTCTGTCTGTGGTCCACTGAAAATAACTGGAAACTAGAAGCTCTTTGTCAAGTGGGAGGAGAGGGAGAGTTAAGTTCTCCAATGTCAATATGTAAACAAATCCGGCATGGGGAGAGATTTCTGTCCTTTGATTTAACCGTTTAGTATCTCAGATCTTTCTGTCAATGTTGTTTTGATTAGCGTCAAAACCCTCTAACATAGGCTACTTTGAACAGCAAGAGGGAAGGAAATGTGGTCTCTGAATAGATTATAGCATGTCTGTTGTAGTGGGTGTCCAATCTGTCACCAAGGGCAAAGGTATACTTTTCCTCCTCTGAACGTTGCTGTTCCACCTTAACAGATCAGTAATGAAATGCAATGGAAGACTGTTGGGGGGAGGTGGTGGAGGTATTGGGTGTGTCCAATTCTTAGCCTTGTTGAAAGTTCCTGTGTGCAACTAGTCCTACCTGTCTCCACACCTTGAGGCTTTCCCAATACTGTCCCTATACTGTGTCATGCAGGTGGATGGGTGCAGGTAAGCCCCGGGGTAGAAAGAGTATGAGAATGTCTGATATACAGACATGGGAATGTGTAGGAGGAATGTTTAATTTTCACATTCCCCCCATCACTGTCTAATTAGTGAACGGCCAGGGGGATAGGGACTTCTGCGTGAGAAAGGGGCACCGGGGGGAGGAACGTGAAGGGAAAAGGTTGAGTGGGGAACAGAAGGTGGGAGGGAGGGTTAGGAGGGAGAGAGTGATTGTTCTTAGAGAGAAGGAAACGTTTGCTTTGGCAGTCTGATTTGTGTTTATTGTCATGCCAGCAAGGCTTGTCATATGGATGGCTGATATACACAGTAAGAGAGTTAGGGAGAGCGAGAAAGCAAGAGAAAAAGACTGTGTGGCACAAAAAGGTAATTAAGGAACCAAGTTGAGCTATCAGCCACTTTGGCTAGTAACATGGTTTCCAGTTTTCCCTTGTTAAGGCTGGGGAGTCATAGCCTGGTCAATCATACTGACCACTGTGGTCAGTGTGGTTGACCAGGCTACGGGAGTCATGGGAAACTTTGGGAGTTTAATTACATGAATCTCTGAGAGTTGGATCATGTCCGTTTGACTTTGAATTCAATTCATCTTTGAGGTTGAAGTCTGTGACTCTTTTGAGCTTTCAATCAATTGAGCACATGCAGATTGGACCTTCCCTTAAGCAGGTGAAGCTGCTGATGCATGTTATGCCAGGCTCACTATTTATGCTCTTGCCTCAAGCTATTGAGTGATTGAGTACACTGATTTTGACAAAGTAGAAACCTGTTCAAGGTTGGGTAAATTTGAAAGAGGAAGCACTAAAAGTCCATTAGAAGTAATTATTTCAGATCTTTAACCCGTCAGCTTCACTGCTGAATGGAAGATCACCTTCAAGAATGAAACTCACATACAGTAACAGGTGCACATCTGACTACTCTCATTGATCATGTCCTGTTTGGAACTTCAAACGTTTAAGGTGTAGTAAAACAAATTACGGGGGGGGGGGGGGGGGGGGGCTCAGCCCCCGATTGAGACATGAGCTCCCCTAACTGCAACAAAAGTCCCACTTTGGGGGGACTCTAATTGAACCATTCTCCTATTGGTTTAAAATACAATTTTGTACTGCTAAAATATATTACATGTATACATATTAAAATAGAAGCTTATTCCAAATGAAAGGACCCCCCCCCCCCCCACCTCTCTGTCATGGTTTAAACCAGTGATAGTTGGTTGAGGTTCTTTCAACCGCATTCATCTTTCCCATATTGCCTATCTGCCATGAGATTTCGCTAGCAAACTTGCAACATGGTTTCGACTGGGTCCAACCCTTTAGCGAACTTGCAACATTGTTTCAACTGGGCGCTCAATTTCCCCTGCGGATGAGCTCGGGACAGACACAACTGTATTTGCGTCCCCATTTGTCAGCAATACGCATCATTTAATTCAGGCTACAAGAGTGTAGGCTTAATGACAATCACCAAATATCATTAGACTTTTCGGTGTTTTGTAACAGATGTATCTATCCCTTCATCAAATGGCGGTTGCACAGGGCAGTGTTTGGATCATGAATTCTTTTGGAGTGGATGTGCAGGTAGCCTACTTCTGAAGGTGATTTGTTTGATAAGTGAGAACATTATCACTGGATGTGTTCATGCCACATTAAAAGGTAATACATTGTTTACTGTTAAAATACATGTCTTTACTATTAGCCCCATGATAAGTTTTGTGCAGCAATAGGAAGTCCCGTGAATAAAATTGAGACCACCAAATGTCACGATATAATTCTCCCTCTGCTGCTCTATATTGTCTGGTTGTGGAGGTTGACCTCATTGCTATGAGATAAGAGATTTGCTATGGTATGTCAACATGTAGAAGAAGCCTACCATCTCCCTTAGAATGATGGCTGCTCCACTTGACACATGTCTAGAAAGCTAATGATCTCTTGATTGAAAGATACAGTCAGAATTAAGATAACTGTAAAGTAGTCATTAGGTTAAAACTGGTCTGTATGTTGGCTCATGAGCGCAGGTAATAGATTACCTTTAGGTCTTTTACAATAAATGTCAATGTGTGCAATTTTTTAAAGAATTTATTTATCTACTCACTGGTGTTGCCCGTGTGTGTGCATGTTACATTTTCTCACCGCTCTGTAGACGTCCTTCTAGGGGGTGGCACAGAGTATTTGGGCCAACCTGCCAATGGGGAGTTGGGCAGTGGAAATATCCTACATGCCAATGATCAGTTGCCATGCAACAACCAAGAGATATTGTCCCTACTCCCCAGTGCCATGTGGATGAATAAGTCCAGTGGGCAGGGGGAGGTGTAGTAGGCTGGGTTAACAAGGCCAGAAAGCAGGTTGAATGGAGCTATGAGGCACAGGGTAACTTCTCTGTGTCCTTCTATGTAGGCCAACTGAGGTTCCCAAAGCCCCCTGTCCCGCTCAATTTAAATCACAAAATGTTGACTAAAAGGGATTGTTGGTGTTTTGTGGAGAAGTCACCAGAAGTCACCAACTTAGAAAGATACTGCTATACTACTGTCATAAAAGACATAGTCTTTCTCACCAAACCATAAGAAGGGGATTGTTAATGTGTTTACGAGACTGACCACACAGGCAGTTGAATAGTGACAATGTGCATCCAACTCAATAAAATAATCTATAATGTGTTCTCTTCCTTTGTTCAGGCTTTCAGGATGTGCACGTGATGATCTTCATTGGCTTTGGTTTCCTCATGACGTTCCTGCAACGTTATGGATTTAGCAGTGTGGGCTTCAACTTCCTCATTGCGGCCTTCGCTCTGCAGTGGGCAACTCTCATGCAGGGCTTCGTCCACGGCATGCATGGGGGCAAGATCCACGTCGGAATAGAGAGGTAGGGCCTATGCACACACTAACCTACATTTCATTACTACAATAAACACAACACACCAGCAGATACATGTGATGTGTATACATGGCATATCATACGGGTGTAAGTGTTTACTGTAGTGCATCCCATAATAAACCCTATCATTAAGAGTTCTTTGTCCCTCCTGCAGTATGATCAACGCTGACTTCTGCACAGGCTCAGTGCTCATCTCATTTGGGGCGGTCCTGGGGAAGACCAGTCCAGTCCAGCTGCTGGTCATGTCTGTGATTGAAGTCACCCTGTTCGCAGTCAATGAGTTCATTGTGCTTACTGTTCTGGGGGTGAGTGAGTGAGTGTGTGTGTGTGTGTTTAGGTGTACCATTAAATGTACAATTCATGTCTTCCTGTATATGTCTGTATACAAACCTACAGTAAAACTGTTTTTTTATGTACTATTATGCCTACTCTCCTATTAGGCTTTCTCATCACTCTTGAATAATGTACTTTAAGATGAAGATTTTTACACCCCTTAAATTAGATAATTTCCACCTTTAGGCCAAGGATGCTGGTGGCTCCATGACCATTCACACCTTTGGAGCTTACTTTGGCCTGATGGTGGCTCGTGTTCTCTACCGCCCCAACCTGGACAAGAGCAAACACAAGAACTGCTCTGTCTACCACTCTGACCTCTTCGCCATGATTGGTAAGAATACCTCCTGCTCGTCGTAAGCAGGAAGCCTGTACATTACATACAAATAGCCACCATCAACAAGTCGGACAACTTTTCTGAAGACGCCAGTTATGTTTTGACTGTACATACAATGCATGCCAATGTATGGGAATCTGTGTCATAATTAAGAGTACATCCACCTCCCCAGAAAAAAAAACCTTACCTGTAAGCTTGCTAAACTAAAGGACTATATTACATACCGGTATGGTAATACTTATTTTTCACTGACTGCTCAGGCACCATCTACCTGTGGATGTTCTGGCCAAGCTTCAACTCTGCTGTGACGGCCCACGGAGACGACCAGCACCGCACGGCTATGAACACCTACTATTCCCTGGCTGCCTGCACCCTGGCCACCTACGGCCTGTCTGCCGTTGTGGCTCATGATGGCAAGCTAGATATGGTGAGGGGGCTAGTACAGTGTGGGGACTTAAGGAAAAGCAGGTCCCTAAAAGTAGTATAGGGCTAGACAGGTGATGCAGACTTGGGGAGACAAAGTAGGGAGAAGTAGGATTCTACAGGGACTATGCAGTGGAAACGAGGGGCTTAAAGTGGTCTTCCCAGATCATTTCAAGTGGGAGTTAGGGACTAGGCATGGTAGGGGAAGGAAGATTTCTCCCTGTGTTTGTTGTCAATACAATCTGGTTCAACTGTATTTTGCGTCACAGGCCTACTAGATATACTGTAACCCTATTAGATGTTATACATGTAAGTACATTTTTTGAATGAATCATGACTCCTTTGGGATTAAATCCTTATTGGCAAACTCTGAAGCATCATGCAGTATGTTTGCCTATACAGACAGGTATTTCAACTCTTGTCAACAGATGTAGTCAGGCGTGCTTGGTGAAGGTTTAACACAACTCCAGATTTCTTACATACTTACATTATTATCGTTATTGTTATATTTACTCCCCTCGCTCTAGCGCTTCAATGATTTAAGATATTAACATGAAACTTCCAAATGTGCAGACTGAAAAACGTTTTGATAGCATTTAGCTCACCAACTGTAACTCTTGAACCGTTCAAGCTAGACACCAAATCAACTTTCACATGTTCAGGCTATCCTACCAATCAATGAATCTTTTCATCTACCCACGTTTTCAACTATAACCAGTCACTACTACCACTTCTGTAACTTATTTCGAAAACATAAATACTTTAAAACAAGCACACACATTTTCTTCAGTAAATATACTTTTCTAGTTTAGATTTGATTGATCTATTCTAAACTATCAAACTATGAATCCTCAAACTTTCTCACAGGATACAATTTAAGAATTGGAAACCATACCCCAAAAATGCACGCTGAAGCATCACACCATAGTTACTATCTACCTTTAGAGTATACAGTCATGTGAGCCAGACAAAATTCCTAGTTGCTGTGTCCCTTGAGGACATGGCTGTCATCTACATCTCGTTCTGAAATCAAGACGGTACATTCCTGTCTAGATGGCAATCAATCTGAAGTTGTCTTTTCTATTCAATGGAGGGAGTCAGTGAACATAGCACATGACCTGGTGATAGTAGTAACGTTCTAATCAACTCAGATGATCTCATAGTTGGTGAAAGGGTAGTGTGTCCGCAGCATATCATCAAATCTGTCTGCAATCTAACAAGATTTTCACTACACCCGCAATAACATCTGCCAAATGTGTGTATGTGACCAATAAAATTTGATTTGAACTCTACACACTCGCACACCCCCACTTTGCATGATGGCGATACCAAATTGTCACACAATGCTGCATTGGTTGGGATTTTTGTATTGTTCAAGTATTACATCATTCATCCTACCTTCTCGTTCCTTGACGTTGGTACCGTACAAAATTTGAGAACAGTGATAATTAAAATAAACGAATGACTGGACTCTGACAATCAACCATTTTGAACAGCTTCTAAAAAACTTCTCTCTCCTCTCTTTAGGTGCACATCCAGAACGCTGCCCTTGCCGGTGGGGTTGCTGTGGGAACTGCTGGTGAAATGATGCTCACTCCTTTTGGCTCCATGATTGTGGGCTTCCTGGCTGGAACCATCTCTGTGCTGGGCTTCAAGTTCCTCTCGGTAAGGCCAACCTGCCATTAGTAAGACAGGATATAGGAAATGGAAATGAAAATGTATTATCCTCCTGAGACCTAGCAATAAAACATATCTGCAATTAAAAATCAATTATATTACATTAGAAGTGTTTGGGGTGAAAAAAACGTTTTACAGAAAAATAAAACAATTGACATTACAGTAAATGAGTACAGTAGGTACATTTGTTTTACAGAGGACATAATTAAGCTATTATTTGAGCGATTAGTGCACTGCTCTGAAAACTCACCAAATTATTCCTGAGATATTTATTTACTATAAGCAATTGAATATCAAACTCACAAAAAAACGATAATTACACAATTACACACACATAAAATGTGATAATTGTGTTGGCAGCCATTTTGACAAACAAAGAGAAAGTTATCCAGGTCACACTCCCACATGAGAAATCATTGAAAGCCCAGAATGTCCTCTCAAGGGGTATCAGTAGGATATGACAGTTAATGATGCCAACAGAACAAGCATATCTACTTACAACATAAACATGCATGTTGAGAAACACATCCACTTATGTGTATATGGCACCTTTTGAAGGACATGAGGGTGCTAGGGTACATAGACATCACAAACACCCGCACTCATGGCACTGGCAACTTTCCACCCCTGTCCTCTCAGCCTATCCTGGAACAAAAGCTGAAGATACAGGACACATGTGGCGTCCACAACCTGCACGGCATGCCTGGAGTCCTGGGAGCCATCGTTGGAGCAGTTACTGCTGCTCTGGCAACCAAGGACGTCTATGGAGATGGGTTAGTCTGCCTTTTTTTGACAAGTTGGGAAAGTGTGTCCTCTACTGGTTTTATGGTGAAGCTCCCACTATTGCGCAACTATCCCGTCAAAGCGTGCATTCACACAACAGTTTAATTCAACACTCCCTACTCTCTGTGATGCAGGATGGCTGATGTGTTCCCTGACATCCAGTCTGGTGATGTGGAGGCCTCGTTCCAGGGCATACGACAGGCCATCTCCCTGGCTGTGACCCTCGGCATTGCCCTCCTGGGCGGTCTTATCACCGGTATGTAGAGGGACTAGCTAGAGGATAAGGGGGGATTTAAATATTACCTACGTGTTGTGAGCACATATAGTCATTGTCTTGACTGGTTTGTTTCACAAATGCATGGTGATATTAGAACTATGCTCTTTTGTCCCTGTATATTGTCTCTTGTGTCTGTGTGTAATTGTATCATGTCCTTTTTCTTGTAGGTTTTATTCTGAAGCTGCCAATCTATGGTGCTCCTCCTGACACCATCTGTTTTGAGGATGGCATCTACTGGGAGGTAAGTTTAGCTACTACACCCAGTCACTTTGTATGGATGAATGGACACACAGGACTCACTGATTTGTACATAGTGTTTGTGTGAGAGAGCAGGGCCATTCAGGCCCATGAAGGGTTAAAGATTGCCAACGATGGCATGCAGTTGGGCCCAATGTTATGCAATATGATATGTGGCCACAAGGTGTCATGCTTGCATTTGGTTGCTGAACTCAAATAACTGCTTTTCATCATAAGCAAAGCAGTCACCCTCAGAACACCGGGTGGTGCCATTTCACAAGGTCAATGCATGCATAATCAGTAATTGACGATTCTCTTGATTTAAAAAATATACAGATTTAGGAATGTCTTGAAATTAGTTAGGAAATAGGTATACTTTTTATGACTCGATAAGGTGAAAACATGGTCTAAATAAATCATCCACTACATATTTTTCTCTTTCCATTTATTTCTCTCTCAGCTGCCTGGTGAGGAGGGCTCACATGAGGAGTTGACCACTGTCAGGACACCGGACGAGGCAGAAAAGCTCAACGCATAAACACACACACACACACACACACACTTGAGATCCACACATAGTAGATTGTACAACCAGGATGTGGCAGCACATGGTGCTTGTGTATGTCTGCCATTTTTCAATGTGCCAATGACCATATCTGATTCACTAATATGGTGGTAGTGTGTGTTCAAATACTCCAGACCATCAGCAGAAGTGCCTTTCACTCTCAGAAGAAAACAATCTCAAGGTAACCCATAATGTGTTTACACCAGACAGAAGCATGCTATCCTCCAAGCAGCATGGGCCATGGACAGTCCATTGCAATATACCTCCTACCAGCTGCCTTATGTTATGTTCCTAGATGATCCTATGAAGCTACAGTATATGACAGAGCTGTAGACTTGAATCATGGTCTGAGAATTTGAATAGGGCTAGTGAAACCTTTTTGATGATGCAAAAACAATGGATTATGCTAATTTTAATTGAGTGTTTTTATGATTTTGTGGGGCTTCTCCTCTCTTCTAATATATGTTACATTCACCAATGTTCAGGGAATTACACTTTGAACCATTTTTAAACATCCGATTGACTAAGGGAAAGACAAATTCGCAGTAGGCCTGTGTGTTGTAAATTCTATATTAAAACCAAAGAAAATTGTACCTCGCATGTTATTAATGTAGATCGCTGATGTTTTCATGAATAGACAATCACTTTTATAGATGCAAGTACATCATTAAAAATGTAAAGTATTCCAGACTAAAACTATGCGAAGATAGTAGAGTTTTGACGATTGAATATTCATTCTGTGTCCGGATTCTCCTTTTCTTCTATTTCTATACTATGCAATGTATTGGGTAGATTAGAGTTGCTATTGTACAATTATGTACAGTTGTGTATTGTACATAAATGTTTAGACAACCTAAAATGTGATATAATTTAAACGACTAGCTTCACCACTACAGACAAACCACTGAATCAAATTTGCTACAGGGGACGAAATGGTGCCGACTTTGTTACACTGGAGAAAATGTAATTGTAATTTAAATGATAATTGAATAATACTTGTAACGCATTTTGGGAGAAATAAATCTTTCAAATGTGATATATATATATTATTTTACATGTTATTATTTTATCTTGTTCATTGGACATTTTGAGTAGTTTTGTTCCTTTAATCCGTTCCTGAATATTTAATTGAGCCCGTAAATACCTCAGCGTTAATGCCCGAAATCAGAATGTTTTTTAACACTTCCTGGGATCAAACAGCCTAGGGAAGCAGCTGTCTTCGGCTGCATTTAGACAGGCAGCCATATTCAATTTTAATCAATCAGATGAGCTGAAAAAGAGCTGTTGTGAAAAGATCTAAACCGTAAAAAAAAAAAACTAGTGGAAAAGAAGATCCGAATTGGGCTGCCTATGTAAACGCAGCCTTTAACATGTGTCTTACATGCCTCGTTAAAAGTGCCCGGAGCCAGTTCATTTTATTTGGGTATGCCAAATAAAAATGTGACTCACATTCACTTTTTGTTCTTCACATTTTCAAACAGTACATTTATATTTCTCTCGCCTGAGTAGCCTCCTTTCAATGCCAAAAATAAAATTAAACCATCTAATGTTCAGCGAAATAACAACACAATGTCAAATACAGGTAGCCAAGTAAAATAATTAACATCCAATCACATAAACCGTTAGTCTCGCGGGAATTCCACCAACGGTCTGTATGTAGCTAAAAGTAGCTGCTGCTCATGTTGGTATCTGTACTTGTTGCGCAAATGCCATGACAGGGAGACATAGTGGAGTGGTAACGCGCGTCCAAGCAGTTACTCCCGACACTTGGGTACACTGCAGCATCCACCGAGAGGCTCTTGCTGCCAAGGGAACGTTTTGGACATTACAGTGAAAAAGGTTAACTTTGTTAAATCAAGGCCCCTGAACTGTCATGTTTTTTCTGCACTATGCAATGATATCGGCAGCGACCATGTAAAGCTTTTACAACGTACAAAAGAAGTGCGCTGGTTATCAAGGGGCAGAGTATTGACACGTTTAGCTGAAAGTTTTCTTTACTGACCATAATTTTCACTTGTCTGACTGCTTGCATAATGATGAGTTTCTCACAGACTGGCCTATCTGGGTGATGTTTTTTCTCGCCTGAATGATCTGAATCTAGGATTCATGGACTCTCCGCAACTGTATTCAACCAAGGCACCTGCAAGTTCCCGGACATTTCTGGGGGAAATGGCCCTAGCCCTCACCCTCTAATCCAACAGGTCCCAGACATGCTCAATGGGATTGAGATCCGGGCTCTTCGCAGGCCATGGCAGAACACTGACATTCCTGTCTTGCAGGAAATCACTCACAGAACGAGCAGTATGGCTGGTGGCATTGTCATGCTGGAAGGTCATGTCAGGATGAGCCTGCAGGAAGGGTACCACATGAGGGATAAGAATGTCTTCCCTGTAAGGCACAGCATTGAGATTGCCTGCAATGACAATAAGCTCAGTCCGATGATGCTGTGACACCGCCCCAGACCCTCCACCTTGAAATCGATCCCCCTGCAGAGTACAGGCCTCGGTGTAATGCTCATTCCTTTGACGATAAACGCGAATCCGACCATCACCCCTGTTGAGACAGAACCGTGAATCGTCAGTGAAGAGCACTTTTTGTCAGTCCTGTCTGGTCCAGCGACGGTGGGTTTGTGCCCATAGGTGACGTTGTTACCGGTGATGTCTGGTGAGGACCTGCCTTACAACAGGCCTACAAGCCCTCAGTCCAGCCTCTCTCAGCCTATTGCGGACAGTCTGAGCACTGATGGAGGGATTGTGCGTTCCTGGTGTAACTCGGGCAGTTGTTGTTACCATCCTGTACCTGTCCCGCAGGTGTGATGTTCAGATGTACCAATCCTGTGCAGGTGTTGTTAAACGTGGTCTGCCACTGCAAGGACGATCAGCTGTCCGTCCTGTCTCCCTGTAGCGCTGTCTTAGGCGTTTCACAGTACTGACGTTGCAATTTATTTCCCTAACAACATCTGCAGTCCTCATGCCTCCTTGCAGCATGCCCAATACACATTCATGCAGATGAGCAGGGTCCCTGGGCATCTTTCTTTTGGTGTTTTTCAGAGTCAGTAGAAAGGCCTCTTTAATGTCCTAAGTTTTCATAACTGTGACCTTAATTGCCTACTGTCTGTAAGCTGTTAGTGTCTTAACGACCGTTCCACAGGTGCATGTTCATTAATTGTTTATGGTTCATTGAACAAGCATGGGATACAGTGTTTAAACCCTTTACAATGAATATCTGTGAAGTTATTTGGATTTTTACGAATTATCTTTGAAAGACAGGGTCCTGAAAAAGGGACATTTATTTTTTGCTGAATTTACATGACAGATGACGCTAAAGCAAAAAAGCAAGTTGTAAATAAATAATTCTAACAGTCATGGGAGCCTGGGACCCGATAAACTACATCCAACGAGTCAAAGAACAGAAGCCGAGGGATACACTAGCTAGAACCAAAGATCTTTATAACTAACACAAGATAGACCACAGGCTGTCATTTCCAATGGGAACAAATGAGTCACTGGGCAGAACAAGCAAGGAGGGGGGTAGAGTCAAGCACGAGCTAGCAAGATTCTATTGGCGTGTTTTAGCATGTATTTGCATATTTCCATTAGGAAAATGCTTACTCTGTGAAGTGTGCGTGTGCAATAACTCAATTTGCCCTTGTACTTCTACTAAACAATGACATTTTTGGAAACCTGGAAAAGGGTCAAGTCTACAAAAGCTAGTCCACTCTGTTCATAACAGATTCTAGCTTTGGGAACAGAAAACTGTATTGAGATCAAATCTTTCATCGATGAGAACATTTGCAGAATGTAGGCGAAAATCCATCTGGTTCCATCTTCTCCCACTGCCACCCACTGGGCTTCCTCTCACCAGCATATGTGGTAGTGAGTGGAAACGCCAAGCGGATGCTTCACATTTATACATTAGGTGAAATGTCCGTCTCATTGTTTTATATGTGCTAGAACCTTTCCATTGCAGATCTAGTAGGACAAAAGAGCATGGCCAATTTTGTTTCACTGTACATCAGGTTCTACTGTAAGTGACAGGGTGACATGCTGTGTGGACTAAAACAGCATAAAACCGGGTGCATCACAAAGCATAATCAAATGAATTAGCCAGTTACAGTCATTTTGAAACATTGAGAAATAGTTTGGTAAAACCCTTTTTTGTCAAATTAACCAGTTATCTACCTTTTGATAAGCAGCTAGCTAGCTAGCTATAGCTAATTGGTACCTTGCTAGCCAATTAGCTCCCATGCCAATTTCAAGTCTTTCTTAGCTAATATCTGACTAACTCTGAAAAAGTTATTTCAGAATGAAAGTTTACTGACTAGTGCATCATGCTTTGTGACATTATGTTAGCTAGCTATACCCAATAAGATAATGTTTTCACTTTGCATCTGCGTGCTTGTAGCATTCTCCCTGGTTTCCACTGCGTGCTTGTAGCGTTCTCCCTGGTTATCACAGCCACAAAGTCAACATTGGCTATCGTTCATGAAAACAAAAATGCATTTAAGGTTGGGCATAAGGTTGGCAGTGTGGTTAATTATAGGCTGAAGGTAAGGTTCAAAATCAAATTTTAAGAAGATAAATTGTAGAAATAGGCAGATTTTATGATTTCTAGCTGTGGTAACTAGTGATGACCAGTCATCCAATGCTGCTTGTTCTAAATAGTATAATCTGTTCAAAACAGTGGCAGCATGTGCAGCCGTGGTCACTCAGTTTTTGACATGCAAAAGTGAAAGAGGTGTGTTTATGCTGTTGTTCAAATGCAGAGATAATTTTCCTTTACTGACATGCTACAGGGGGGAAACACACAATTAGAATTCACTAGAATTATGAACAACACTAAACACTCCAACAAATAATAAGCAGGGGAAAATTCCCAAAGGAGAATGTAAAACTCGGAGGACTTTATTAACTCATTATGTTCTACTTTAGATTGGGGTCGAGGGGATCTGACATCAGTTGAGCGCCATAGGAGGCTATAGCTGGCTAGGACCCCTAACCTCCAAAGGGCCCTGAGGGTCTCAAAATCGTTCCAACAACCTGGTAGCCAATGGGCAGAGGCCATGATAATTTTACCCCAATAATCTCACTCTGTCCAAATGCCTGCAATTAACATGTTGGCCTATTATTGTATTGTTATTGTGATATTATTGTTACAACTCAGCTGTATTTTCCCTCTAAATGTGTATTCATTATCCTATTTTAAGCTCTCCATAATCCATAAGTTTAAATGATATTGATCCAGATTTTGAGTGGAATATTTTGGTGATAAAAATAAAAAATCATTATAAATCATTTCTGCATTGGCAATTGACTGTGATCCTTTGAATGTGGCCTTTGATTCAATGTCATCAAACTTGATTTGCATGTGCATATGCAATTATTTTTTCCAAAGGTATTACTAACCATGTTTCTAGAAACGGTGGAAAATGAAATAGTTAGGCTACCATAATCATAATCATCATAATTACTTTCTATATTTGAATCGGCACAATAAAGCTCAATTATGTACTTCAGCATTAGCGCCTATTCAGTAAACAGCTGTCCACCTGTCCCCTCCTTCTTGGGATAAGACCATGGTGCCTGTATATGTCGAGGCACCCTCACCAAATATGGGGCTACATGGGAAGAATTAAGAACAGTGCTGCTGAACCAAAGCCCAAGTGGGCTGTATGTCACAGTCAGGGTGTGTAATTCCCTGCAGACAAATAAATCATGCAGTTGTTAGGGTGTCCAATCAAAAATGCATCTTTTGACCAATGACTAAAATAATATATTAATTGTGTATATAATCCTCAAAGAAAACCAATAGTCCAAACCTCATGTTTCCATCATAATCAGTTCAAAAGTTATTGGAGTTTTTACTAGGGCTGGGAAGATTCCAGTATCGCGATACTCATTAGTATCGTGACAAGGAAACAAAACATAAAGCGGATTTAACTTCTTTAGGAGAACAGCCTTGATGTTGGAAACAAACATCATTATGTTGTCATCCAGAATCACATTTATTTATTTGCAAGCTGTAGCACACAATAGTTTACATATAGCAGGTTTTTAAAGGACCAAAGAGTCTGCTTCATGTTTTCATTTTTGCCATGGGAAAAATATTGTGATACTGGTATTGTCACAGCCATAGTTTTTACCCTTGTAGTATGACCAGAATTAGAGTGACTAAATCAATTGAGGCCAGAGAAGAAAGGTGGTCACAAATCAGGAAAATTGCATCTCGTCAGCTAGGCTGGATACTGTGTAATAATTAAAGCTACTGGCTACCTGACAGACTCGCTACAGTTGAACTGGTCATCTTTCTCCTTGAATCCGCCGGACATAAAACAATATAGAGGTAAGATTGATATTGATTTTGAGACATGACACTGCTCAAAAAAATAAAGGGAACACTTAAACAACACAATGTAACTCCAAGTCAATCACACTTCTGTGAAATCAAACTGTCCACTTAGGAAGCAACACTGATTGAAAATAAATTTCACATGCTGCAAATGGAATAGACAACAGTTGGAAATTATAGGCAATTAGCAAGACACCCCCAATAAAGGAGTGGTTCTGCAGGTGATAACCACAGACCACTTCTCAGTTCCTATGCTTCCTGGCTGATGTTTTGGTCACTTTTGAATGCTGGTGGTGCTTTCACTCTAGTGGTAGCATGAGACGGAGTCTACAACCCACACAAGTGGCTCAGGTAGTGCAGCTCATCCAGGATGGCACATCAATGCGAGCTGTGGCAAGAAGGTTTGCTGTGTCTGTCAGCGTAGTGTCCAGAGCATGGAGGCGCTACCAGGAGACAGGCATCAGGAGACGCGGAGGAGGCCGTAGGAGGGCAACAACCCAGCAGCAGGACCGCTACCTCCGCCTTTTTTTTTATTTTATTTTTTACCTTTATTTAACCAGGCAAGTCAGTTAAGAACAAATTCTTATTTTCAATGACGGCCTGGGAACAGTGGGTTAACTGCCTGTTCAGGGGCAGAACGACAGATTTGTACCTTGTCAGCTCAGGGGTTTGAACTCACAACCTTCCGGTTACTAGTCCAACGCTCTAACCACTAGGCTACCCTGCCGCCATCCTGCCTTTGTGCAAGGAGGAGCAGAAGGAGCACTGCCAGAGCCCTGCAAAATGACCTCCAGCAGGCAACAAATGTGCATGTGTCTGCTCAAACGGTCAGAAACAGACTCCATGAGGGTGGTATGAGGGCCCGACGTCCACAGGTGGGGGTTGTGCTTACTGCCCAACACCGTGCAGGACGTTTGGCATTTGCCAGAGAACATCAAGCTCAGCATTTAACACCATAGTACCCTCCAAACTCGTCATCAAGCTCGAGACCCTGGGTCTTTACCCCGCCCTGTGCAACTGGGTCCTGGACTTCCTGACGGGCCGCCCCCAGGTGGTGAAGGTAGGTAACAACATCTCCACCCTGCTGATCCTCAACACTGGGGCCCCACATGGGTGCGTTCTCAGCCCTCTCCTGTACTCCCTGTTCACCCACGACTGTGTGGTCATGCACGCCTCCAACTCAATCATCAAGTTTGCAGACGACACTACAGTGGTAGGCCTGGTTACCAACAACGACAAGATGGCCTACAGGGAGGAGGTGAGGGCCCTCGCAGTGTGGTGTCAGGAAAATAACCTCACACTCAACGTCAACAAAACAAAGGAGATGATCGTGGACTTCAGGAAACAGCAGAGGGAGCACCCCCCTATCCACATCAATGGGACAGTAGTGGAGAGGGTAGAACGTTTTAAGTTCCTCGGCGTACACATCACAGACAAACTGAAATGGTCCACCCACACAGACAGCATGGTGAAGATGGCGCAGCAGCGCCTCTTCAACCTCAGGAGGCTGAAGAAATTAGGCTTGTCACCAAAAACACTCACAAACCTTTACAGATGCACAATCGAGAGCATCCTGTTGGGCTGTATCACCGCCTGGTATGGCAACTGCTCCGCCCATAACCATAAGGCTCTCCAGAGGGTAGTTGAGGTCTGCACAACGCATCACCGGGGGCAAACTACCTGCCCTCCAGGACACCTACAGCACCCGATGTCACAGGAAGGCCAATAAGATCATCAAGGACAACAACCACCCGAGCCACTGCCTGTTCATCATCCAGAAGGTGAGGTCAGTACAGGTGCATCAAAGCAGGGACTGAGAGACTGAAAAACAGCTTCTATCTTAAGGCCATCAGACTGTTAAACAGTCACCACTAACATTGAGTGGCTGCTGCCAACATACTGACTCAACTTCAGCCACTTTAATAATGGAAAAATGGATGTAATAAATGTATCACTAGCCACTTTAAACAATGCCACCTCATATAATGTTTACATACCCTACATTACTCATCTCATATGTATATACTGTACTCTATACCATCTACTGCATCTTGCCTATGCCATTCTATACCATCACTCATTCATATATTTTTTTATGTACATATTCTTATTCATTCCTTTACACTTGTGTGTATAAGGTAGTTGTTGTGAAATTGTTAGGTTAGATTACTCGTTGGATATTACTGCATTGTCGGAACTAGAAGCACAAACATTTCGCTACACTCGCATTAACATCTGCTAACCATGTGTATGTGACAAATAACATTTGATTTGATTTGATTTAATGATGTGGTAAGGACCCCACTAAACAATTCATAACGTGAATAATCATATTTGGTCTTGTAAAATGTATTTTATAACAGTCTGGGCAGAGTAGATGGACACCATAAAGTAAATGCAAAGGAAGTTGTGATACTGTGTAAGGTGTGCTCAGTTCATAACTTACTGTTTTAAATATTGCTTGAATAATCTTCATATTTTTCTCTCTTTCAAAAAAAAACAGACTTCTTACAGCGTGTATAGTTCCCTTCACCTACGATGAGAATCCAGGTGAATCACTTTGCCGATGAGAGACACATCCAGCTCTTCCTGGATGGAGAGGAGCTACTAACGGATGAGTTGAAGGGCATCTACATCGGATTTTTTCAAGATTGATCATTAGCAAGATTTCAGTCATTCAAGCTTCGTCAGAACCTGCTGGACGGTAGTGCCAAAGACAGCAGTAAGTCTAGTGCTGGACTTGGGCAGGAATCACCGGAGCTGAGTACTGGCACCTCCATTTTCTTTTTACAGCTTGAGTTCCTGCACCTCTCCAAAGTATTGTAGAGTTCTTGCACCTAAATATAAACATTACCTGCACACAAAATGATTACCTATTTCAGTCCAAGTCAAGCACTGAGTAAGTCTTCATAAGTCTGGTGGCCTATAGGAGTGAGCTGCTGTGTGTTTGGTGCTGATACTGTATAGGTTTAGATGGGGGATGGAGAGGTTTGGACACTTGAATGAATGGGAAACTACCTTGGTGCTCTAAGAGTACTTATAGTAATTTACTTGAATTTCCTCCCGGAAAAGGGCTAGCAGTGTTAATGGGAAATCAACAAAAGTACGTTGTTTTCATTTCTGTCCCACCACGTAACTCAGTGTTTAATTCAGAGAATCAGCGTGTTTCATTCAGAGATTCAGAATGTTAAATTCAGAGATTCAGAGTGTTTAAGAGTCACATGTACAGGGTTGCAGGTGTGATTGCAGGGAACAGTGGACATCTTACATGCTGACTACACTGCTCAGCTTTGCGAAATACATTTACACATACATGTTATTCAATCCTTTCATCCAAACTTTCTTCCATGTTTATATCCCAGGACAAATTACAGTAGCTAGCAACAGCAAGGTAGCCAGCTAAATGGCCACGAATGTGTCATGTGTTTCCACCTGTCCCCAAATGAATATAGTTGGTTCAGAGTTCTTTAAAAAATATATATATTTCAACCTGCATATCCTGATCGTGTCTGGTGGGATGGACAAATCAACAAGCATGCGGACACACGCACATGCAGTCAGCATGTTAGACTTGGAGCTCCAACATGCAGGACTAAGTGAAGTAAAATAATGAAAGGGCACTCGGGGACAGGACACATCTCTTCAGCGTCCTGAGGTTGAAGAGTCAGTGTCGTGCCTCCTTCACTACAGTGTCTGTGTGGTTAGACCATTTTAGCTTCTCTGAGATGTGTACTCGGAGGAATTTGAAGTTATTGACTGTCTCCACGGCGGCCACGTTGATGAGGATGGAGGCGTGTCCGGCCTGGTTCCTCCGGAAATCCACAATCAGCTGCACTGTTTTGCTAACACTGAGGGAGAGGTTGTTTACCTAGCACCATGCTGTCAGTGCCTACCTCTTCCCTGTAGGCTGTCTCGTCGTTGTTGGTAATCATGCCTACCATTGTTGTGTTGTCAGCAAACTTCATGATGGAGTTGGAACTGTGTGTGGCCATACATTCGTTGGTATACAGGGAGTACAGGAGGGGACTGAGGATGCACCCTTGTTGGGCCAATGTGTTGAGAATCAGTGTCGAGGAGGTAATGTTGCCTACCTTCACCATCTGGGGGCAGCCCCCCAGGAAGTCCAGGACCCAGTTGCAAAGGGAGGAGTTCAGACGCAGGGCCGTGAGCTTTGTAAATGAGCTTATAGGGCACTATGGTAATGAAGTCTGAGCTGTTGTCGATGAACAGCATCCTCACATATGCGTTAGTTTTGTCCAGGTAGGTAAGTGCAGTGTGCAGTGCAATAGCGACTGGGTAGTCCATGGATCTGTCAGGGCGAGTATATTTTAGCAATTACATTTACTTTTGATACTTAAGAATATTCAAAACCAAATATTTTTAGTATTTTACTGGGTGACTTTCACTTCTACTTGAGTCATTTTCTATTAAGGTATCTTGACTTTTACTCAAGTATGACAATTGAGTACTTTTTCCACCACTGCGTATAGGCCTACCAAGCTTTTTATTTTCAAATCCTTTTCATTTATTCAGCTTGCGTCATGCTAATTTTGTATATTGCGATCCGCGGAAACAACTTTGAAGACCACGACCACAAAATGTAAAATCCTCAAAAGTTACGAGAAACATATCTTGCTGTTCATCTGCTGTTGCTAAAGAATGTGGACGTGTGAATGCCAAGAGGTCTGTCAACACCTGCCCCTTTCATTGATGCTAGTTTAGTATGAAGATGGTATTTATTATACTGGAATGATAGTTATAGAAGAAAAACAGGAACACGCTCACTTTGCACAAGTGTCAATTAAACGTATACTCCACGTTGGTTCAACATCATTTCTATGAAATTACATAAAATCTACGTTGATCCCGCCAGTGTGTGCCCAATGGGACACTGATGCAATAACTTAACAAAATACGTTTAACTATATGAATAAATAAAATGGAAATTTAAATTTTTTCAAATATAATTCAATATTCGCTTATGAATATGAATATTAGAGATCACATTTTGGAGAAATATCCTATTCTCCAAGGAATTGATAGGTCACCTGGCTGTAGTTTATCACCCTGTGTACTAACAGGCCTCCAACTGAAACCAGCACAACTGAAAACCAACAAAGCAATTTATTACACACTCCCCGTGAAAGACAGGGGCAAGCTGGACATAAGGGGAACAAAACCACTGACCACCCCTCCCATCCGCATGCACGCCTATAGTGACACAGCGACATTGTGGAGGTGCGTGACCTGGGGTCACCGGAGGTCAAGAGAGGTTAGCATTCATGGCCAGTTAATTGAATGGGTCCATTCAGGGCACATGTGGCTCTGCAGGGGCCTCGCTGAGTCTCCATGGGGCTAAGTTGGTTCTGCTAATAGAGAAGGTCATAAGAAAATCATGCCATGAGTCTCTCCGTCCGATCTCAATTCCACCACACACATGCAGGCATACACACGCACACACAGACACACATGCACATGGACCCATCAACCACTCTTGCTATGTTTTACACTTTTTTGGGGGCACTGCTGAAATTGAGAGCTGGCTGGAATTATGAGAACCATGGAATTCCATTGAATTATGACAGTACAATTAATTACATTTTTTTCCCCCTCATTCAAAGCTTAGGCGGCAGCCAGTTGGGTTAACAACCTATTAAAAGTCACAACAGGAGAGCCCTACAAGGAATGGAGGTCACTAGAGCATTGTATAAGCCCACTGCACTGTATTGCATTAAAATCAGATAACTCTTACATGTACACTCAACTTGGCTATTGATTAATGGAATCCACCTCCCCTTAACTGAGGTGGCTGGAATTACACAGACGTAAAGCATAATCAATGAAGGGCTATGGAGTTTTATAGTTGGAGGGAATCTGAATTCTGGGAGATGTAAATGAATGAATGGTACTATGAAAAGTGAAGAATTCTGTGGATATCTCAAAATGTGAACATTCTGTGAAATGATGGAGCGTGTGCATCATCAGCAAAGCAAATCATGGTGCTGTAGTAAACTATGTAGAATAAAAGGGAAAGCAGCAGTGCGTTGGTTCCTACTAATTCCATAGCTAACGTTTAAACATGAAATGTTCACTATCTGTGCTGGTCCTGTGAGCTAACTGAGACAGAATTTGACACCACTCCCTATCCTCCTAACCCCATACCAACACTAGTTCAGTCTCGTCAGTAGAAGAAGAAAAGATACAACCGAGAGATGAGAATGAGAATAAAGATGGGGGGGCGTGCCTTAATTAACCAGTGACTAATCTCAACCAAATGAATAACCGGGTCATGGCTGTGAGGAAAAGGGTGGAAGAAAACAAGGGAGAGAGAATGAAAAAGGAGAGAGAGGAATGCAACGTAATGGCACCCAGGTCCCTCCGATGGGAATTTAGTCCCTTTCCTTTCCCCATAACCCCTCCCAACCTCTTCTATTCTCCTCTGTGCTCCGATCACAAACAGTCTTTGTGGCTCTCAAACCTTTATCGGATGCCAATTTGCATGAAGGCAACAAGCAGCCACACTGTTTTGTGTGATAGGGCAGCAGCTGCACCTCCCCTCACTGAACACACTGCATGTCCTCTTGTTTTAAGACCCCTCAAATGCATTCACACACACACACATACCAAATACACACACTTGAACTAGCGCACATGCACACATGATTCTGCTTGTTTTACAATTCTCTGAACATACGCATGTACACGCATACAAACACACATAGACACACACACACACATCCGGTCATTGCTCGTGACCCTTCAAAAACGTTCACATACACAGCTTACACACAAACTTGATCGTGGCGCACATACACACGGCTCCCTTTTGAGCGTAAATAAAACAGGAGGTGCCTACACAATACTCTTTTGTCTTAGGGGAGAGCAGTGGGAGGTGTGGCCAGGGCTGCTGCATATTAATTAGGAGACTGTAGTGTAAGAGGGAATCAGGCGTATTAAACAGATGACATACTGGGACAAATATGGCACTACTTTCTCTCTGTTCTCCCACGGTGGCGCAGGGATACAGCATGCGCAGAGTGACTTCCAGCCATGGCATGCAGCCAGCAGTTGGAAATTAGCAGCAGGCACTGTGAGAATTAATTAGCAGCATGAACAGTGAATGCATGAAGCTGTGCTCAAGCCCCTGTGCTGGAAGTAGAGAGGTATGAGTCGATTCAATATTTGAGCACTAGGTGGAATCATTGAGGCATGGGAGGTGGGAATCTGATTCACTTTGGTGGTCTGACTGGCATCATCCTCGCTGTGTGATTGTAATTGAATGCATAAATTGATATAGAATAATTCTAAAGATATATTTGTGATAATGAAAAACTTTAAATGATTCCAAGTTGGCAGCCATTCAATATTTAGTCTGCGTTTGCTTCTCATTAGCAGAGCACTGAGAATTCTTAGACAAAATGAATCTAACAAAAATTACACATTGAATTGATTATAACCCTGTGTTAGCAAATTACCCCATTGAAATATATGAATCTCCTTGATGACGAAAAACATTATTTCAGATGTTCATTCCAGTCTCACCACATCTGTCTGGCCATTTGCAACACAGAGAGCGTTCTGACTAGGGACAGGGCAGTGAACAGTTGACAGGCCATACAGTGGTGCATAACTCCATGTTCCTGGACTTTTATTCCTAAGGGGCACCCAGCATCAACCAGCTCTTTGTGGGCGTTCTGATCCTCAACGGCTTTCTCTTTGGACTCTCTTTCTTTCTCTGTATCTTTCTCCCTCCATTTCTCTGTATTGCCCCTTGCTATCTCTGTGCCTCTCTATTTTCTTGTTCAATCTGGTTTTATTTAGTCCAACCCTGTCAATCTCTCTCTTTCTCTCCCAGTCTCCTATTCTATCCATCTCACTCACTATCACTGTCTCCCTCCATATTTCTCATTTTCTTTGTCTGTCTGCATATTTATCGCTCTCATGCTCACCCTCTCTTCCTCCCTCCCTCTACCAATCTTTCTCTCTTTCCCCCTCTCTCTGTCTTCCCACTGGCCGTCCTTCTCTGCCACTTCCTCGGTGGGGCATTTGCAGCCCTGTGTTTGAATCTCCGCTCCTGGCACCTAGTTCTAAGCGGCCGGCTCTGCATGGGAGGAGGAGACTGTGTGTGAGCAAACGGGTGCCCACTCCTGCCCCTGGCGCCACAATGGGCTCTTTATTCCCCCTCAATGGGCTCCATTAACGCCGGGCCCTTTGCCTCTGGAGGGGATGTCAGGCTTCCCGACATGGCACATAGAGACGGCCATTGGAGGCAGGAAGCCGGGGGCAGGGGCATGGGAGAGGTGCCAGGGCGAGGGGGCAAGCGGAGTAGAGGCAACGTTTGTGTAGAACACACACAGAAAAGGACACATTCACCCAGTCACACAAATACTTGTGCACACGCATGCACGCACACATACACACATACACATTTGCTCACAAAAATGTGGGAACACACACCAATCCGAAGAGGACTGGCAAGTCCGAGCCTTTGTGCCGCTCTCCTTTTTCCCATGCTTGCCACCAATGAACATTGCTGTGTCGATCCTCCATGGACAACCTCTCAATTTCTACTGTCTTTACGGAAGTTAAAACTCAAGACACCATAATCAGAAAAAGTTTAAGAGAAGTGTATATGTTATTTAACAAAGATATTGTAGAATGAACATCAGAGACCAAGATATGGATATGGGGTAGCAGTGGTACACTACTCTGAGGCAGATTACAACTGACACTGGTATGGTGGTGACGCCTGCCTGGGTGTGAAAGGAGTCAGGTCGGCTTCTCAAGACCTGAGAAGGCTCCACAGGACAGAAAGGGGAGGGTTTACACCACAGGGGTGCATCGTGAGAGCAGGTGGGGTGGTGGTTTGTGAGGGTGTATGTGTTCGTACGTGTATGTAAGGGAGTGTGTGGGGGGGTGGAGGGGAGGTTCGTGGGGATGGACAACATTCAGTGATCTAATGATGGCCCAACTTCTGAGCGTTGTCGAACAGAGCCGGCTCCCTTTGCACAGGGCCAATTAACTCCCAGGGTGGGGACAGTTGATGGACAAGTCTATTATTAGCATCCGAGGAGCGCTGCCATGACTCAAAGAAATCAAAGAAGAAAAGTCCTGAAGGAAATGGCAAATGCAAAGTGAGTGAGCGTGATATGGTTCATTGGCTCAATTGTGCCCACGTCGCTTTCTTCTCCTGTCCACCTATGTGCAAAAATACACCAGAACTCTGCAAATGATGTCATTTGTGGCTATGTGGAGCAGTAGGATCCTCTGGAATATTCAATTATGTCTCTGTGGAAAAAAATGGTACTCATTCAAATAAATAAATCAAAGCTGCTAGTCCTACCTATCTTTGTCTTCAAGACCATATTGCTTACACATTGATTGGGCTCTATTTCAAACATATTTGCATATTTCAAAGAATTTAAAGCACATCATTATGGAAGCCAGGCATATGCTATCTACTTTTGATGTTCCTGAATGCCACACACTAAATTATAATTTTATTTTTTTAGACAGTTGTGCATGTTTCAGAAAAGTCTCAAATTGGTTTATATACGTAAAGGAAAACTGAGTTCAAATAACTAGCTCCAGAGAAAGAAAACATTAACACTATACAGACAACCATAAAGCAATGTTTCAAAAATTATCAAACACTAACACAAAACTATCAAGACATAGTGGATTATGCAGTGACAGAGTAAATCTTACATGAACAATGGTCTTAACATCCAAGCCTATATCAAATGGTGTAATTCTGGAATCTAACGTTATGTTGTATTCATATTCACCAGTAAATGGCTTTAGCAACTTCTAAATAATCAATTAATTTCTTTGTTTTTAATCGCAACTTATTCTTAATGTCAGCACAGTGGATGCAGACATATGCAACGATTAAAATGTTTGACACCAAATGTTAATTTGTAGCCTACTATAACCCAATAGCCTACTGAATTATTATGGTATTGCATTTAAACCATTCAATTCAGTAAGAATCTCCCAATAATATACATCAGAAACATACCAGACACAAACATTTCTTAAAACAATAGTCAATGTGTCAGTAAATGTTTTAATTAATATTTTAGACAGGTTGTATTTTTAATCCTCAGAATATGTTCCTATCGTTGAAGTATTAATTATATAGAGTAATTTACCAAAATGCCCCCAAATACCAAATCCTAAAAAGTACAAACAGATCCTATAAGCATTGATATACAGTAGAACCTTGATATCTTTAGATTATGTATAATAGATCAGATCCTCAAAAGGTTCTACAGCTGCACCATCGAGAGCATGGTTGCATCACTGCCTGGTATGGCAACTGCTCGGCAAACGACAGCAAGGCACTACAGAGGGTAGTGAGAACGGCCCAGTACATCACTGAGGCCAAGTTTCCCGCCATCCAGGACCTCTATACCAGGCGGTGTCAGAGGAAGGCCCTAAAAATTGTCAAAGACTCCAGCCACCCTAGTCATTGACTGTTCTCTCTGATACCGCACGGCAAGCGGTATCAGAGCACCAAGTCTAGGTCCAAGAGGCTTCTAAACAGCTTCTACCCCAAAGCCATAAGACTCCTGAACATCTAGTTAAATGGCTACCCAGACTATTTGCATTGCCCCCCCTCTCCCCCTCTTTACACCACTGCTACTCTCTGTTGTCATCTATGCATAGTCACTTTAATAACTCTACCTACATGTACATGCTACCTCAACTAACCGGTGCCCCTGCACATTGACTCTGTATCCGGTACCCCCCCTCACTATTGTTATTTTACTGCTGCTCTTTAATTACTTTAATTACTTCTTATACATATTTATTTTTTTATCTGAATTGTTGGTTTGGGGCTCGTAAGTAAACATTTCACTGTAGGGTCTACTACACCTGTTGTATTCTGTGAAGGTGACTAATACTAATAGTTCAAACCCCCGAGCTGACAAGGTACAAATCTGTCGTTCTGCCCCTGAACAGGCAGTTAACCCACTGTTCCCAGGCCGTCATTGAAAATAAGAATTTGTTCTTAACTGACTTGCCTGGTTAAATAAAGGTAAAATAAAAATAAATAAAAATAAAAATACAATTTGATTTGATTTGATTAATAGCCTAACCCTTAACATGCACCTTGATCCCAATAATGACTAAGCCAACACTGCTAATACGTTGTGATTGACTAACACTCATTAATTCGTTCAGTCATTCCTTCACTTACTTATTCATACACATAATGTATTGGGTGCTTCAACCTTTGACTGTGCATGACTAAATTGATTTAAAACCCCAGTGTGATGTCTCCAATAAACTAGTCTTTAAATAAGTATAACATCGAAAATAGTTTTGAAAACGTCAGTCGCCCGACCAACACTATAAAAAAACACTGATAGGAGTTTTGAGTTCAGAGTTAAACGAGGAATAGTCTAACGCATCCTACAAGCTAAATGGAAAGATTTGAGACCATCTCGGAAATATGACAGTAAGGCCTGTTTGCCAAGGAAAAAAGAGATGTATGGTTTTATGTCATTTGCGGGAATGGAGGAGGCATAAAATAGGCTAATCTTTCGGCGTGTTGCAATTCAAGACTCCAATCCACTTCCCCGCTCCCAGCTGCCAGTTTGCTCTTCCACTTATGCAGCTATTCATGAGAAAGGGATGTGAAACAACAAAATGCCAATGGCAGCTGTTTGTTTACGCTTTCCCACGACTCCATGCCAATTAGCCATCGTCATTCCGTCAGCCGCTTGTCTTCCCTCATTAGACACCCCTCAACAGACAAGTGAGGCCCTGGAAAGGCGGGCCCACGCAGGGATAGGACGCATGCGGACGCCTTTACTCGTCCGTTTCACTCTCCTGAATCCACAGCCTCGATTTCTAGGTGCACTTGGTACAAAGAACCAGACTGCATCACCGATAATTCCAAATGTGCATGCGTAATAACGCACGTTCGCTATTTCTGGATACCTTTCATTGTGAAGCACTTAGCCTATATCAGGTGTGGGCCTAGTTTATAAAGATCTTGAGATAAATAGGGCTTGAAACATTTTCTCCTTTTGTCACCCAAGGTGTTGGATTACAGGTTTCATAAATAACAGCAGAGCACCTCTAGGCCCACTAGTTAAATTCACAAGATGAATGAATCCTACTGATTGGTGTTTGTCTGCCCCACTGGCATGCATTCACAACACTGTTCAGTGGCTGGGGAAAAAGGAAAGTTCCAAAAAGTTGATTATGCTTCTGATACATTTTTTGACCAATGAATTTATGAACTCCCTGAAATAAATACATTATTCAAATGCATTTAAATGCTATTATTAGTATTATTAGTATTATTATTGTTATTATTACTACTACTACTACTACAGCAATAAAATAACAGCAATAAACAGCAATGAAATATTGCAACAGCAATTACAGAACAACAATGTATAATTAATCCGCATGGAGTTGGGATTCAAAATATGAAACTTGTGTTTGGAAATGTGTTTGGTTTGGTTTAGAAGATTGTGTGGTGACCGTGGTCATAGCTTCTGCGGTTGGGTTTGCTCATTACTGAATGGACATGTTCCCTTTTACATGCATTGATTCCACTATAATCACGATGCCAGTCTAGGCCTGTGATAGGTCGGCATGGCCATGAATTAGCGCACGGGCGGCACATGACACAGTGTTCTTTTACGTTTCTCATTTTAATTGAGTCCAAATACGAAGAATTGAACGCCCAAAATGCTCAGGCATAAAGAGACACTTCACTTTGTTGAGCAGAAATATGTGAGGATGAATTAATCAGCTCAGGACCTGGGGTGACGTCATGTATATTTCAGTGTGCAGAAGAAAAATGTGAATCAGAAGACTGTTCAGATAATAATAATATTCAAGTGTCTGATAATAAAGTGTGGAATCTGGGTTCTGTTTGTTACGTTTAAAAATGTATTGCATAGACTACAATACACATTTATTTACATATTTAAGTCGGCTACAACTTTTAAGAGGAAACACTTCACTAAACAGATCTTTCCTTGAAGGGAACACCAAAAACCTATTCTGCAAGAGTTCTCCAGTCCAGTTCCAATTGGTATAATGCCTGTGTCAATAATTGACCGTGCATGATCCCTAAGGCATAACTGTCATTATGAGTTTTTGGTGAATTTATAATGGTGGCTGAAAGAAGCCATATGTACATACCTTAATGTGATTGTAGCAATGGTGTCGTAATAACACATTTATTACATTTATTAGATTAATAACATAAATGTATGTCATGTACAGTATAGGCCTATCTGGGACTTGTATTATGGCATCGTCATTGAGATTTTATGTTAGAGACTTTTATTCACATGCCTTGGGTGAGGGGGGATTCACGTGATAGATGAGTGAGTGACAGAGAAAGAGATGGTGATGTAACCTGTTATGCTACTAAATGTTGTGCTGCTGCCACTTCGATTAGGATGCAACTATAGAAAGGAACTTTATTGTAACCTGACTCTTTATCTTCAAACCCAGGCCCTTCACAGAACTTGATAGATACAAAATTAGGGATTAAGGATAACTAGAAATTATAGATACACGAGTCCCCCTCTTCCCGAAAGAGCAACACATGATGAACAAAGCTCCCTGGCTGATGTCTGAGAAAGGCCTATTGGTGCCTTCAAGACAACTCATAAATGTGGAACCTCCCAGTGGTAAAATCAGGGCTAATTTTTCAACAAGGAGTTTTTCTTTATCACACACGTGTAGAGAAGGTAAATTATTTTCGGTGTGGCTACTTTTGACACATGCGAGCAACATCATTTTATCAATGAACCCACCATGTACAACCCCAAATCCGTAAACACGGGCACCCTCATAGATATCCTCCTAACCAACTTGCCCTCCAAATACAACTCTGCTGTTTTCAACCAAGATCTCAGCGATCACTGACTGCATCCGTAATGGGTCTGAAGTCAAACGTCCACCCCTCATCACTGTCAAACACCCCCTAAAACGAGCAGGCCTTTCTAATTGACCTGGCCCAGGTATCCTGGAAGGATATTGACCTCATCCCGTCAGTAGAGGATGCCTGGTTATTCTTTAAAAGTGCCATCCTCACCATCTTTTTTTTACCCTCTTTTTCTCCCCAATTTCGTGGTATCCAATTGTTAGTAGTTACTGTCTTATCTCATCGCTACAACTCCCGTACGGGCTCAGTGCGAGCTAACCAAGGTTGCCAGGTGCACGGTGTTTCCTCCGACACGTTGGTGCGGCTGGCTTCCGGGTTGGATGCACGCTGTGTTAAGAAGCAGTGCGGCTTGGTTGGGTTGTGTATCGGAGGACGCATGACTTTCAACCTTCGTCTCTCCCGAGCCCGTGTGGGAGTTGTAGCGATGAGACAAGATACTAGCACTAACAATTGGATACCACGAAATTGGGGAGAAAAAGGGGTATAAAAATAAATAAATAAAATAAAAAACATACAACCTCAGACCTCAGACTCCCTTAATGGGCATTCCATTGGTGAGGCATTAGCTGTAACCTCCCCACTGTCCGAAAAGGCCATCCAGCCAGGCACAGGCCCACAGAACACATACAGGCGTCAATCAGGCCTCGTCAGCTCCTTATGTCTGTGTGTGGAGAGGGCCTCTCACATGGGCCACTTATTGAGAGAGAGAATGTGGAGGTCCTGGAAGCTAACTCCCAGACTGGCCCCATGGCCTGCTCCCACACTCCCCTCCTGGGATGAGGCAGACACGCACACACTGCACACAGGAGGGGGGGAGAGAAAGAACATATGTGAGAGAGTGGGGGCTGGGTGACGTCTCTTTGAGATCCAGTCTAGGTTGGGGATAAGGCAGGTTGGTTTTGGTAGGCAGCTCACACACACAGTCACAAAAGCAGCTGACTAGAATAGTAGAGATTTTCATGTGTCTGCTACTTTTTTGGTCTGACTCTAATCTACAGCAGCTAGCCAGGCCTGGTTCAGTAAGACCATTCATAGAGAGTGTGGTTCTATTCAGGGTCGACTGGGGTTTGCATGAAGCTGAGTGTATGCAAAGGATAGAAAGACTGTTTAAAGGTAGGCTGAATTATGAGCTTGTCATGGATCAACTTATAGATGTGAGTTTTTAGCAACTTCTAGCTTTAGACTGAAAATCGACCTAGTGTGTATCTTTCATTATTGGAAGTTGCATTTAGAGGAAATCAGTGACTAGTTTCTCATTGCCAAAGGTGTTGGTGTTGAAACTGGCAGTGTGTCCACATGGCATCACCCACTGCACCCGCTACCTCCAGCACGAGGTCCTTGATGGTGTCCTAACACACCAGGGCCGAAGGGGGTTGTTGGCGATAGCATTAGCATAAGAAAGCAGCCCCATTTCAGTGCAGTTATTTGACCTCTGACCTCCCTTTTGTGCGTCCCAGACGGCAAATTGCTGCAGTGGTAATGGCTGCCGGTCCCATACAGCCTCCCCCCTACCACTACCACTACCTCTCCATCCTGTCATGACTCTCCCACCCCCCTCTCGCCACGGGGGGGAGGGACTCTCAATCAAGTCGTTTAATACCAAAGTCAATTCCCATACGCCCCCGTTGTACACACAGACGTCCACACACACACTCTCACACACATGCTCCCACACTCCTGACCAGACATGCTGGAGGACTCTCTCATCAGCTTTTCTTTCCCTGTACCCTCTGTCTACACGCCCTTTTCTTGTCTGTGTTTTAATCAAGTGGGGACCCCCTAAAAGTACTGTGGGTGGGGGACCTCGGACTTTATGTGCATGTTTGTGTGTGTGCATGTCTGTGTTTTTAGGGTTAATCCTGTGGAATTGCTATGGGTTGGGAAACATATGGATCATATTGTCAGTTACTAGTGTGCGTCTTATTCACCCAGCATCAACGGCATCTGTGTTTCACTACCAAAAGTCTGGACATGACTGTGTTGGCTGTTGTTAGGATATGTTAATGAACGTGTCTGCTCCCAAGACTAAGGCACTAAAGACATTATTGATTGCAACAATGTTGTTTTCAGATTTGTAATGCTATAGATATGGCCTCTCAATGACTAACTTTAACGCAAGACCCTAATTACCATGCACTGAGGTTAGGTTGTTTCGGTGCTAAAGGAGGGTTGATTTCTGTGGCTTTTCGGGTTTAAACCAGAGATGACTCTGGTTCAAACATTACTTGATATTGAGGCTTTGAGTTCACAGTTTAGTACAATGAGTGTCATACTTAATCATGTAACATTTAATCCCATTGATAATATATATTGTGTATTTTGATTTTTTTTTAAATAACACACCCATGTCTACCCATGTCATAGTATATGAAACTGTCTCGCATTTACAAATATATCTCTCTGCCTAAGCATGGACTGCTGTTTAGATCTTCCCATTGACAATCAAACAGGTCTTTCATTTTAATTAATACATGCATTTGACTTATATATATATATATATATATATATATTTTTTTTTTTTTAATTTACGCCATGGCATGTGTTGAAGACACTTTGTGCTTTGTGCCACTTGTCACTGTAAACCAAATGTATTGAGACAGTCATACCTCCTTTAATAAGTGTTTTATTGTGAAAATGTTCTCTTCAACATGAAACAGAGACACCCGCCGATGGTACTTCGACTTCCCTAAAAGGCCTGTTTGTCTCCCTTCATGCACAAGAGTTTGAGGATGTTCAGTCCCAGAGATGCTGTGAGTGTTCCAGAGATGCTGTGAGTGTCCTGTTAATGACCAACACTTCCTCTGATTACCCATTGTCCCTAGCAGGACTAGAGCTTGATGGAGGGGTCATTAAAACGGAGGTTAGAGGAGCTGCTGGTCTTTCCTCAGCTTCCCAGGGATGAACACTCACACATGTAAAGGTCAAGTGACCTCTAGCCTCCAACCCTATCTATCAGCAGGGTGTAACCCCCCCTCCCCATTGGCCACTCGATCTCAGACTGAGTGGCCATGTGGTGCTTGTTTTAGCCTTGACCTCTTGTGTCACTTCAGCAAATTTTGGTGTTTCAGCAGTGGTTGGTTCCTCTCCTAGTTGTATTCACTCGTAACTCAGGTGGACTGTTTTCTTGTTGTTTTTTTAGCAAAACAGTTCCAATGACTCTATTAAGAGACAATTACATTTCAGGAGTCTGAAGGTCTTGAAATAAATCCTGTCGTATTTTTTTCTAAATAAAATAAATGAAATAGTCTCTCATTGTATTTAGTGTAACCATGGTGCAACAGTGATTTTGCTGCTGATATTTTATAGTGTGTTACCACAGTTTTCTGAGTACTTATTTTATTTGCATTTTAATTTTGTTTTTAAACGGTAGCACGTGATGAAATAAACAGGCTACCACTTTTGGTTAATTGGACTGTGAATATTCACACTAGAGGTGATGTCAATGCCTGAAGAGTGTCATATTGGGTCTGTCAATTCAAGACCTGAAGTGACATCTGCCATATAGCCAAATCCTCCTGTACTTTCTCTGTCTTTTTGTCTCTCTCTTTTTTATAAACACATACCCAACCTCTTGCGATTCATCGCCTTCTCTCCATCCTTGTCTTTGTCTGTCTGTCCGTCCATCCGTGTCTCATCCTGACCTTAGTTCCTTTTTTAATGTTTTTTAGGTTGGTCAGGGTGTGAGTTGGGGTGGGCATTCTATGTTTTGTTCTATGTTTGTATTTCTATGTGTTTTACCTGGTATGGTTCCCAATCAGAGGCAGCTCAATCGTTGTCTCTGATTGAGAACCATACTTAGGTAGCCTGGTTTCGTCCTTGAGTTGTGGGTAGTTGTTTTCTGTTTCATATCTGTACCAGACAGAACTGTTTTGGTTTTGTTCGTTCACGTTTTGTATTTTTCAGTGTTCTATTAAAATAATTATGAACACGCTGCACCTTGGTCCTCACCTTCTTCTCTCGAATGCCGTTACAGTCCGTCCGTCTCTTTCTGTCTCTCTGCAGTGGTTGTGTCTAGGCTGTGCTGGGAACAGGAGGCCTAGCCGGGACCTGAATGACGGAGGGAGCAGGGGTAAGTACAGTGCCTTGCAAAAGTATTCATCCCCCTGGGAATTTTTCCTATTTTGTTGCATTACAACCTGTAATTTAAATGGATATTTTTTGAATTTCATGTAATGGACATTCACAAAATAGTCCAAATTGTTGAAGTGAAATTTTAAAAATAACTTGTTTAATTTTTTTAATAGAAAATCAGAAACAGAAAAGAGGTGCCTGCATATGTATGTATTCACCCCCTTTGCTATGAAGCCCATACATAAGATCTGGTGCAACTAATTACCTTTAGAAGTCACATAATTAGTTAAATAAAATCCACCTGTGTGCAATCTAACTGTCACATGGTCTATCACATGATCTCAGTATATATACACCTGTTCTGAAAGGCCACAGAGTCTGCAACACCACTAAACAAGGGGCACCACCAAGCAAGCGGCACCATGAAGACCAAGGAGCTCTCCAAACAGGTCATGGATAAAGTTGAGGAGAAGTACAGATCAGGGTTGAGTTATAAAAAAAGATCAGAAACTTTGAACATCCCACGGAGCACCATTAAATCCATTATTAAAACATTTAAAGAGTATGGCACCACAACAAACCTGCCAAGAGAGGGCTGCCCACCAAAACTCCCAGACCAGGCAAGGAGGGCATTAATCAGAGGGGCAACAAAAATACCAAATATAACTCTGAAGGAGCTGCAAATCTCCACAGCGGAGATTGGAGTATCTGTCCATAGGACCACTTTAAGGCATACACTCCACAGAGCTGGGCTTTACAGAAGAGTGCCCAGAAAAAAGCCATTGCTGAAAGAAAAAAAGAATCAAACACGTTTGGTGTTGGCCAAAAGGCATGTGGGAGACCCCCAAACATATGGAAGAAGGTACTCTGGTCAGATGAGACTAAAATTGAGCTTTTTGGCCATCAAGGAAAACGCTATGTCTGGCGCAAACCCAACACCTCCCATCACCCTGAGAATCCCATGAAGTACGATGGTGGCAGCATCATGCTGTGGGGCTGTTTTTCATCGTCAGGGACTGGGAAACTGGTCAGAATTGAAGGAATGAAGGATGGCGCTAAATACCGGGAAATTCTTGAGGGAAACCTGTTTCAGTCTTTCAGAGATTTGAGACTGGGACCATGGTTCACCTTCCGGCAGGACAATGACCCTAAGCATACTGCTAAAGCAACACTCAGGTGGTTTAAGGGGAAACATTTAAATGTCTTGGAATGGCCTAGTCAAAGCCCAGGCCTCAATCCAATTGAGAATATATGGTATGACTTAAAGATTGCTCTACACCAGCAGAACCCATCCAACTTGAAGGAGCTGGAGCAGTTTTGCCTTGAAGAATGGGCAAAAATCCCAGTGGCTAGATGTGCCAAGCTTATAGAGACACACCCCAAGCGACTTGCAGCTGTAATTGCTGTGAAAGGTGGCTCTACAAAGTATTGACTTTGGGGGGGGGGGTGAATAGTTATGCATGCTCAAGTTTTCTGTTTTTTGGTCTTATTTCTTGTTTGTTTCACAATAAAAAATATTTTGCATCTTCAAAGTGGTAGGCATGTTGTGTAAATCAAATGATACAAACCCCCCAAAAATCTATTTTAATTCCAAGTTGTAAGACAACAAAATAGGAAAAATGCCAAGGGGGTGAATCCTTTCGCAAGCCACTGTATATGTGTGTGGATTAAAGGGTGATGACAAGTTATCTGAGGGGGATCAAACGCACCCCAACCTCCCAGACTACTAGAGACACATTGCCAAAGACTAACCACAGTAACTCTGTGAATTGTGGCACACACACACTAAATTTAGTGTGACACCAACAGTGTTTGTAACACTAATGCTTCTAATTGTATTCTATCTCTACAAATCAATACAGTTCATAATATGTATGCATGGGCACACAGCCGTGGGAAGGTGTTTAGGAGTGGGGGTGCTGCGATTTTTACCCCGTGCTACATTTGCCCGCGCTACAGACGGCTATATCGGTCTATTGGTCTGCTAATACAGGACTAGTTAAGGATTTTTTTAAATGTAACAATTATTAATGATATTATACTTTAATTTTATTTTTCAGCGGTGCTGCAGCACCCCAGCACCCCTACTTCTATGCATGCGCACATGTGTGTATTTGTGTGTATCTGCATTTTACAGTGTTGCAACCTCTTTCCATGTCCTGCCTGACTCAGTGCCATCACACACACATGCACAGAGCCAGTTGCCAAGGCAACCAGGAGCTAGCATGAAAGCTGTAGGGAGAGGTGGAGCAAGGCACCATTCCAACAAGCAACTGCCACTGTGTGTGTGTGTGTGTGTGTGTGTGTGTGTGTGTGTGTGTGTGTGTGTGTGTGTGTGTGTGTGTGTGTGTGTGTGTGTGTTCTTTATTGTGCCTTGTCAACTGCAGAGGTGAAAAAAATACTTGAAATCACAGTTAATGTAAATAACAAAGTATCCATGTCCATTAGCACCACGCACCTTTCCATTAGAGCTTAGTGTGTTTATATTGAATAGTTAAAGGCTGCTATGTGCCATAGAAAATTATGCTCACCCTGCATGTACAATGCCTTCAGAAAATATTAACACCCCTTGACTTTTTCCACACTTTGTTGTGTTACTGCCTGGATGGATTAAATTGAGATGTTGTTCACTGACCCATTCACCATACCACATAATGGCAAAGTGGAAATGTTTATAGAAATGTTTACAAATTAATACAGAATGAAAAGCTGAAATGTATTGAGTCAATAAGTATTCAACCCCTTTGTTATGGCTAGCCTAAATAAGTGCAGAAGTTCAAGTTTGCTTAACAAGTCACAAAGTAAGTTGCATGGACTCACTCTGTGTGCAATAATAGTGTTTACCATGCTTTTTTAATCTCTGTACCCCACACATACAGTTATCTATAAGGTCCCTCAGTCGAGCACTGAATTTCAAATACAGATACAACCACAAACACCAGGGAGGTTTTCCAATGCCTCGCAAAGAAGGGTACATACTAAATAACCATTTAAGCATGGTGAAGTTATTAATTACACTTTAATTCAAGATACAGGTATCCTTCCTAACTCAGTTGCCGGAGAGGAAGGAAATAGGTTTGAATATTTTCCCGGGATTTTACAAATGTTCCATCCTGAGAATATATAACTTTTCTCCCAGATAACCCGGTATTTACCGCCAAAACTGGAAGTGTCATTAAAAAGTATTATAAGCATTTAAATATGTCTGGACTTGATAAGAGCTTTGAGCAGCATGTGAATTCAAACCTGATACTACCTGAGCCTGATGAGCAATATATTAAATATATTTTATGAGCCCTACATTCATGACATTTGAAGAGCTCAAGCCCAAAAAATCCCAAATGATTGTGTAGTTATCCAATACATACAGTGGGGAGAACAAGTAATTGATACACTGCCGATTTTGCAGGTTTTCCTACTTACAAAGCATGTAGAGGTATGTAATTTTTTTATCATAGGTACACTTCAACTGTGAGAGACGGAATCTAAAACAAAAATCCAGAAAATCACATTGTATGATTTTTAAGTAATTCATTTTAATTTTATTGCATGACATAAGTATTTGATCACCTACCAACCAGTAAGAATTCCGGCTCTCACAGACCTGTTAGTTTTTCTTTAAGAAGCACTCCTGTTCTCCACTCATTACCTGAATTAACTGCACCTGTTTGAACTCGTTACCTGTAATAAAGACACCTGCCCACACACTCAATCAAACAGACTCCAACTTCTGCACAATGGCCAAGAACCGGGGAGCAGTGTAAGAACATAAGGGTTAAAATTGTAGATCTGTACAAGGCTGGGATGGGCTACAGGACAATAGACAAGCAGCTTGGCAACAACTGTTGGCGCAAATATTAGAACATGGAAGAAGTTCAAGATGACGGTCAATCACCCTCGGTCTGGGGCTCCTTGCAAGATCTCACCTCGTGGGGCATCAATGATCACGAGGAAGGTGAGGGATCAGCCCAGAACTACACGGCAGGACCCGGTCAATGACCCGAAGAGAGCTGGGACCACAATCTCAAAGAAAACCATTAGTAACACACTACGCCGTCATGGATTCAAATCCTGCAGCGCAGGCAAGGTCCCCCTGCTCAAGCCAGCGCATGTCTAGGCCTGTCTGAAGTTTGCCAATGACCATCTGGATGATCCAGAGGAGGAATGGGAGAAGGTCATGTGGTCTGATGAGACAAAAATAAAGCTTTTTGGTCTAAACTCCACTCGCCGTGTTTGGAGGAAGAAGAAGGATGAGTACAACCCCAAGAACACCATCCCAACCGTGAAAAATTGTGGTGGAAACATTCTTTGGTGATGCTTTTCTGCAAAGGGGACAGGATATTGAGGGGAGGATGGATGGGGCCATGTATCGCGAGATCTTGGCCAACAACCTCCTTCCCTCAGTAAGAGCATTGAAGATGGGTCGTGGCTGGGTCTTCCAGCATGACAACGACCCGAAACACACAGCCAGGGCAACTAAGGAGTGGCTCCGTAAGAAGCATCTCAAGGTCCTGGAGTGGCCTAGCCAGTCTCCAGACCTGAACCCAATAGAAAATCTTTGGAGGGAGCTGAAAGTCCGTATTGCCCAGCGACAGCCTCGAAACCTGAAGGATCTGGAGAAGGTCTGTATGGAGGAGGGGGCAAAATCCCTGCTGCAGTGTGTGCAAACCTGGTCAAGAACTACAGGAAACGTATGATCTCTGTAATTTAAATATAATAGGGCCTATTTGCATAATTAGTAGGCTGACATATATATATCGTGTATATACACGTCAGCCTACTAATTATGCAAATAGGCCCTATTATATTTAAAAATGAAAATCTAATACACACCTTTCATAATATTTCCCCTAATGTTATTAACCGACTTCCTCTTTCTCAATTGTTGCTTCCTTGCTTCCTCGCTTTCAACAGTTAAATGAAATATGTTTCGTTGTCCTTATCTTTATCATTCTAATGACATCCTTGAATAATATAGGACCTGAATGAGATGCAGAAGGCTTTCCCGTCTTTCACCAAGATTGAATGGTTATGGGTCTGACCTACCACCACCGTGCGTTCGCCCCTCTTTCAAACTACCTGTGTGTTCTATTGGCTGCAGTTTAACATTCAGCAAAAAAAGAGCTTGCGTCCCTCTTCGAATAGGCCACCTATGTAAAAGAAATGCAAAAAAAATCATGTCCAGCAAGCTTTTCTAGTCTAGCTTTTCCTGCATGGGACTCCAAGAGCTAAGGAGCATTTTTTAAGGAGAGGCCTTTGGAACACAGGTGTTTGTGTTTAGCACAAGAGACAGAGGCTATAAATTAGAAGATTATTATAAATAACCCATCACTAATTAGCTAAATATAAGGCTAATACAGCATTGAATGTATTACCTGAAAGAGGTAGGCTAGGACATGTGTATATATCGGGCCAATATCAATCTAGTACAGGATTATCAATTTTGCATGCAATTCTAATTAGAGTTGATGGAGAGAGAGAAAGACTGTGAGAGTGCTCGTCCGTGCACTGATTTAAAGAAACAATATTCGAGTGATAGACTGTTTTAAAAATCTGCAGCTGCAAAAAAAAAAAAGTAGAATAAAAAAACAAAGTTACCTCTGAAAGCCAGATGGAGATGGGTAAATTAGAACACATTCGGTCTTTATATTACTGTAGCATAGGCTATGCTGTAGCAAATGTAGGCCTGCCTGTCACAAGAAGAATAAGTTACCATGATGAGATGATAGTTCTACATGGATTTTGAACTGCGCTCCATTCTGAGATGGGCTGTATGTCCTCACCCTGAGCGTTGATTCATCATGCAGATGTCACATCTGCTCCTGCAACGCCCTCTACTGCTCATCCAGTGTCTCTTTGACCTCCCGCCACCCCCAGTGCTCTTTCCCTCTCTCTGTGTGTGTGTGTGTGTGTCTGTGGGTGGAGACAGGTGTGCTTGAGTCAGAGCTGATCCCCACCAGCTACAACCCGTTCCATAATCAAGACCTCTACAAATACTCAGTCCTGTCACTTCCACACTGCCAGATCTTAATCTCTGCTCAGTCAGTCTACGCTTCTAGCTATTTGTTACTATTCAGATCCTGTTCCCCTGCTGTGCCTGTTTCCCTAACTGACGCTGTTTTACTCTCCGGTACAGTTCTGCCTGCTCTGACTCTGGTCCATGTCTCCTGTCCCACGTTTCATCATCCTGCTACTCTGTCCTGGATTCCCCACTCTACTACTCCCTTGGATTCCCCCCGGGCCTGCTTACCCTGTCTCAACCCCGCTCGCTCCAGCCTCCGCCTCCGCATCTAGTCTCCAGCAACCCGCCCGAGGTTCCCATGACCTGCACCCCATCTTCCCTGTGTTACAATAAATACCTTGGTTACTTCATTCCTGTCTCCTCCTCTGAGTCTGCACTTGGGTTCACCCGTTCCGTTCCGCCTAACAGTACGATCTGGTCTAAGAGATGAACCCAGCAGACTCTGCTACCCTCCACCAAACTCTCGTCGGCCAAGGCGCCCTGCTCGAGCATCATGACCAAACCAAAAAGTCAAAAAATGACCAAAAGACCTTTCTGGAACACGTCAAGGAGTTTTCACAGAGCCTGTCTGACTTACAGGGCTGACCCCTCGCTAAGAGCTCACAACCAGTTCCATAGTTCTTCTCCTCCGCTCTGGGAGCCATTTGTTCAGACTCCCGAGCGTTACGATGGCAACCTCGGAGCTTGCAGAGCCTTTTTGGTACAATGTTAACTAGTATTTGAGCAACAGCCCTACTCCTATGCTAGCGAACAGGCCAAGATTTCCTTTCTGATTGGTTGCCTCCGTGGAGCAGCACTTTCCTGGGCCACGACGGTGTGGGAGACAGTCCCCCATCTGCTTCTCCTGCTCCAGGTTCACGGAGGAGATGAAGGTCTTCGACCACCCGGTCTGCGGTAAGGACTCCTGTCCCTCCATCAAGGCCCCCATAGTGTTGCTGAGATGGCATGTGAGTTTCGCACCCTCACCGCTGAGGGCGGCTGGAATGAGGAGGCCCTTCAGGGAGCATTCTGGATCGCATTCACTGAGACCCTCAAGGACGAGTTGGTGTCCAGGGATGAGCCTGATGGACTTGATGAGCTCATCTCTCTCGCTATCTGCATCAACAACCGTCTCTGTGAGCGTCGGAGGGAGAGTGTAGGTAGGGTTGCATGTCCCATAACATCGGCTTCAGCGCCTTGCCCTTCTTCTGCATCCCATCCCCAGGCATGTCCAGATCCTGAACCCATGCAGCTCGGCCGGGCCCATCTCTCTCCAGAGGAGAGGCAATGGCTAATATGCGCTAGGAGCTGTCTATACTGTGGCCAGGTTGGTCACTTTGTCTCCACTTGTTCCATGCGCCCAGCAAAAGAGGGGGCTCGGCAGTAGTGGGGGATATACTGTTGAGCCAAACCACCTGCCCATCTTCCCCCAGACCCCTGCTTGAAGGCAACCTTGTGTGGCAGAGCCAGGCTTTTCCTCTTGTCTGCACTCATCAATTTGGGCGCTGACGAGAGCTTCCTGGACCGAGGTGTTGTCACCCAGTTGGGCCTGGACACTGTTCCACTCAATTCACCCCTCAACGCCAATGCTCTCAATGGAAAGCTCCTCGCCCGTGTCTGTGAGAGAACCGTCCCTGTCAACCCGCGTCTCTCTGGAAATCACCAGGAAAAGATCGGTTTCCACATAATCAACTGTCCTTACTCTCCCCTGGTTCTTTGTCATCCTTGGTTAAAGCTATACAACCCACAGATTGACTGGACCGCTGGGAAGGTATCCACTTCGAGTTCATTTTGTCACTCTAATTGTTTACCTTCTGCCCCTCCCCCTGCCTTGTCTGTGCCTCAGCTCATTCCAGAACCTCCAGACCTGTCATCTGTTTCTCCCGAGTATCACAATCAAGCTCCTGTATTTAGCAAGCACCACGCCCTGTCGCTGCCGCCTCATCGGCCATACAACTGCGCCATTGACCTCCAGCCTGGAGCTCCTCTCCCCAGTAGCCGGTTGTTTAACCTCTCTCGTCCCGGGCAAGAGACTATGGAGAGTTACATCCAGGATTCTCTGGCTGCAGGACTTATCAAGCTATCTGGGTTTTTCTTTGTGAAGAAGGATGGGTCACAGAGGCCGTGTATAGACTTCCATGGGCTGAATAATATCACTGTTAAGAACAAGTACCCCGTGCCACTCATCAGCTCTGCTTTTGGCCCCCTCCATGGTGCCACAGTGTTTACCAAACTCCACCTCTGGAATGCCTACCACCTTGTCCGCATAAGAGAGGGGGATGAGTGGAAGACTGCATTCAACACACCACTGGGTCACTGAATATTTGGTCATGTCTTTTGGTCTTACTAACGGCCCTTCTGTTTTCCAGAACCTAGTCAACGACATGCTGAGGGATGTGATTGGACACTTCGTTTTTGTCTATTTAGATGACATCCTGATTTTTTTCCAAGAACCCCAAGGCTCACCAGCAACTCGTTCGCCAAGTTCTTCAACGGTTGGAGAATAAGCTTTTTGTTAAAGCTGAAAAATGTTAGTTTCGTGCTGCCACAGTGTCTTTCCTGGGTTATATTATTGCACAAGGAGAGTTATATATGGACCCTGATTCTTTGGCCTGCACCCTCCAACCTAAAGCAGCTACAGCGTTTCCTGTGGTTTGCAAATGTTTATAGACGTTTCATCCGCAGCTACAGCCGTCTAGCAACACCTCTCACCACCTCCACTCTGTTCCACTGGACTCCTGAGGCAGAGGCAGCTTTCCTGGAACTCAAGCGTCACTTCACCTTCTGCTCTGGTCCTTACTCAGCACGACACAGAACTCCAGTTCATCATGGCGGTGGACGCCTCTGACACCTGGGGGTACTGTCACATGCCCTCTACTGCTCATCCTGTGTCTCTTTGACCTGCCGCCTCCCCCAGTGCTCGTTCCCTTGTGGATGTGTGTGGAGGCAGGTGTGCTTGAGTCAGAGCAGGTCCCCACCAGCTGCAACCTGTTCCATAATCAAGACCTCTACAAATACTCAGTCCTGCCACTTCCACACTGCCAGATCGTAATCTCTGCTCAGTCAGTCTACACTTCTAGCTATTTGTTAGTATTCAGATCCTGTTACCTCGCTGTGCCTGTTTCCCTGCCTGATGCTGTTTTCCTCTCCGCTACAGTTCTGCCCGCTCTGACTCTGGTCCATGTCCCATATCTCATCATCCTGCTACTCTGTCCTGGATTCCCCACTCTACTACTCCCTTGGATTCCCCCCCAGACCTGCTTACCCTGTCTCAACCCTGCTCGCTCCAGCCTCAGCCTCCGTACCTAGTCTCCAGCTACCCACCTGGGCTTCCCCTGACCTGCACCCCATCTTCCCCCTGTGTTCCAATAAATACCTTGGTTACTTCATCTCCTCGTCTGAGTCTGCTCTTGGGTTCACCCGTTCCGCTCCGCCTAACCACAGAGGCCGTAGAGAAGGCAGATTTAGACATATAATTTCACAGTTCAATTACACGCCATGCTGTTTATATAAATTATTTATTATAATGTACCTGTTTCTCTCAGTTATTTATCCAGGGTAAATTGAGTGGTTTTGGGCGGTAAGGTAAATCTCGGTAACAGAGTTCCGCTGTTCAACCCTAGAAGGAAACTACTTATAAATTTCACCATGAGGCCAATGGTGACGTTAAAACGTTTACTGAGTTTAAGCGCTGTGATAGGAGAACTGAGGATAGATCGAAACATTGTAGTTACTCCACAATACTCAAATGACAGAGGGAAAAGAAGGAAGATTGTACAGAATACTGCACAGAAGGCACTAAAGTAAAACTCCCAAAACGGTGGCAAAAAATATAACTTTATGTCCTGAATACAACATGTTATGTTGGGGCAAATCACTGAGTATGGTGATGGGTGCATCATGTTATGGGTATGTTTGTCATCGGCAAGGACTGGGGAGTTTTATGGGATAAAAATAAATGGAATAGAGCTAAGCACAGACAAAATCCTGGAGGAAAACCTTTCAATAACCTTAAACACAATGCCAAATATACACTAGTTGCTTACCAAGATGACATTGAATGTTCCTGAGTAGCATAGTTACAATTGACTTAAATTGGCTTGACAATCTATGGCAAGACTTAAATGCCAATAGGCAAGGAGAATCAAGGATGAGTCATCTTTTTTTAATCATCTTTACAGTGTGTATCCTAGACAAAACTGAGTACTATTCAACAAAAGAGAGATGTAGAGTATTTTCTCATATCTCACATTTTGCTCCTGAGAAATAACCATGGATTGGTCTCACAGTGATCAATATATGAGTTCTCTAAATTCTCTTAAATATGTTTCCTTTCAACTCCCTCAATTCTTGCAAGAAAAAAGAACATCTCCATTTGACTCCTAATAATTAGAATCCATCTCAAACATGCTTAACTTATCACAGACAAGTATCACCATATTTATTCTAGGCTCTATCTCAGTATGATCAAAATATGAGTTCTCTCAATTGTCTTTGAGCAGGTAGCATAGCGGGTAGGCGCGTTGGGCCAATAACCGAAAGGTTGCTGGATTGAATCCCGAGCCGACAAGGTATCTGTCGTTCCTCGCCTGAGCAAGGCAGCTAACCCCCTTACAACTCCTCCCTGGGTGCCGATGATGTCGGTAAATACAGACCCACGCACCTCTCTGATTCAGAGGGGTTGGGTTAAAAGCAAGAAACACATTTCAGTTGAGTGCAGTTAAATGATTACCATGAACCTCAATGTTTTATCCTATTGCTCAGATTTAGCTCTTGAGTATATGATAAGATCTCCTTTAATTCGCTGTACATCTCAAATGCATATCAAATTTACACTCTCAATCTATCATGTTTTAAATAATAGCTTCTCTTCTACATATTTGTATTTCTCTTAAGGGGCCTTTAGGAGAAAGAAGTCACATGATTCAATATTGAGAAGAGCCAATTCATCTCAGGAGATCAGAATATTACCTTATTGAGCAGCACATTTTTCCTAACTGTGGCTGTTTAGCAATGATCAACAACCACTTGACAGAGCTTGAAGAAATGTAAAATGTGCAAATATTGTACAATCCAGGTGTGCAAAGCCCTTAGAGACTTACCCAGAAAGATTCACAGCTGAAAATCACTGCCAAAGGTGATTCTAACATGTACAGTTGAAGTCGGAAGTTTACATACACTTAGGTTGGGGTCATTAAAACTCGTTTTTCAACCACTCCACAAATTTCTTGTATAACAAACTATAGTTTTGGCAAGTCGTTTAGGACATCTACTTTGTGCATGACACAAGTCATTTTTCCAACAATTGTTCACAGATGGATTATTTCACTTATAATCTCACTGTATCACAATTCCAGTGGGTCAGAAGTTTAAATACACTAAGTTGACTGTGCCTTTAAACAGCTTGGAAAATTCCAGAAAATTATGTTATGGCTTTAGACGTTTCTGATAGGCTAATTGACATAATTTGAGTCAATTGGAGGTGTACCTGTAGATGTATTTCAAGGCCTATCTTCAAACTCAGTGCCTCTTTGCTTGACATCATGGGAAAATCAAAAGGAATCAGCCAAGACCTCAGAAAATTGTGGACCACCACAAGTCTGGTTCATCATTGGAGAAATTTCCAAATGCCTGAAGGTACCACATTCATCTGTACAAACAATAGTACGCAAGTATAAACACCATGGGACCAAGCAGCCGTCATACCGCTCAGGAAGGAGACACGTTCTGTCTCCTAGAGATGAACGTACTTTGGTGGGAAAAGTGCAAATCAATCCCCGAACAACAGTAAAGGACCTTGTGAAGATACTTGAGGAAACGGGTACGAAAGTATCTATATCCACAGTAAAACGAGTCATATATCGACATAACCTGAAAGGCCGCTCGGCAAGGAAGAAGCCACTGCTCCAAAACCGCCTTAAAAAAGACAGACTACGGTTTGCAACTGCACATGGGGACAATGATCTTACTTTTCGGAGAAATGTCCTCTGGTCTGATGAGACAAAAATAGAACTGTTTGGCCATAATGACCATCATAACGTTTGGAGGAAAAAGAGGGAGGCATGCAAGTCAAAGAACATCATCCCAACCGTGAAGCACGGGGGTGGCAGCATCATGTTGTAGGGGAGCTTTGCTGCAGGAGGGACTGGTACACTTCACAAAATAGATGGTATCATGAGGGAGGAAAATTATGTGGATATATTGAAGCAACATCTCAAGACATGGACAAATGGACAATGACCCCAAACATACTTCCAAAGTTGTGGCAAAATGTCTTAAGGACAACAAAGTCAAGGTATTGGAGTGGCCATCACAAAGCCCTGACCTCAATCCCATAGAAAATTTGTGGGCAGAACTTACAAAATGCGTGCAAGCAAGGAGGCCTACAAACCTGATTCCATTACACCAGCTCTGTCAGGAGGAATGGGGCAATATTCACCCAACTTATTGTGGGACGCTTGTGGAAGGCTACCTGAAACATTTGACCCAAGTTAAACAATGTAAAGGCAATGCTACCAAATACTAATTGAGTGTATGTAAACTTCTGACCCACTGGGAATGTGATGAAAGAAATAAAAGCTGAAATAAATAATTCTCTCTACTATTATTCTGATGTTTCACATTCTTAAAATAAAGTGGTGATCCTAACTGACCTAAGACTGGGAACTCTTAGTAGGATTAAATGTACTTGGCTAATGTGTATGTAAAATTCCGACTTCAACTGTATTGGGGTATGAAAACTTAATTTTCACTAAATTTGCTAAATGTTCCAAAAACGTTTTCACATTGTCATTATGGGGCATTGTGTGTAGATCTGTGATTTTTTTATTCATTTTGAATTCAGGCCGTAAAACAACTAAATGTGGAATAAGTCGTGGGGTATGAATACTTTCTGAAGGCACTGTATATATAATACTTGTTTTATCCTTAGAAACCCATTTCTCTCTCCTTGGGGACCATTCAGAGTTCTTAAACAGGGTTGGGTGGTGGGGTTACAGCCAGTACTGATTGGTTAATGTGTGGCCAGTAAGCCATAGGGTTAGGGGGTCAGTTTGTGGACACCTTGCGGTCGAATGGGCGTTTGAGACAAAACACAAAGACTAGGGTATGCAAAGTTCCGCTCAATTGACCTTCCATTGTAGCCCCGGGTTAAGAGGTGACAAGAGGGCAGTGATGATATTCTCTTTATGGGGAGGCGTTGGTCAGGGTGCACCCCAAACCCAAGTCTGGTCACAAGCAAACAAACATATGCTCTTTCTCAATGGAGGCGACGCCATCTGAAAGCACACGTGGGGTTCCAGTTCATTAAGTGGACTTGAACTTCTGCTCTGGTCAAGATTAGTCCGTATTGATGTAATTCCATAGTGGATTAACTGAGCCTAACGTAGAGTCCTAGAGAGACTATTGTCTGTCATTCAGTGTGTCAATGCCTCAATGGAAACATTGCGGAAACAGAATGGTAAAATTGACAATCTTTTATGCAAATATCAACCATTTAAAAATGAAATAGGCTATGTCACTATCATATGGCATTATCTAACTGTTTGATTTACTGCTTTGTATATCTAGAGTCCTTTGATTAAAAAAAAATGTGTCTGCTTCAAAATGGCCACTATTTTGCTGTGTAGCTAACTGTGGTAAAGATCTGCCTGTGTTGCATAGGTTTACATAATTACTTAGCCTCTCAAAAGGAACAACCAAATCAGGATAAGAGCGCAGGTTACCACAACAACCATCAGCTCTATGAAGACCTTTCCTTTATAGAGTGTAATGGTACAACCTCTGACTCGTAAATACATATCATGCAGAAGTCAATGAACACTTCCATCTCTTGCCAGTAAAATACCACCCACCTTACCGAAATGCACAATAAGCCCCTTCCCACTCTCCCACGGAAGCCACTAGAAGTTCAAAATCACACATTACCATAAGAGTCACCCAGACGAATCCTGAGACGATGCATTGTTTCACTTCCACCTTTATTCTGCCGATAGGGCAGTAGTGAGAGAAAAGGGAATTTGTGTTTAGCCTCAGATTTATTGTTGGGAAGAGGAGAGAATGGGGGTACCAATGGGAGTAGAAGAACTGGGTGGGTGTGGTATGGCGGTTAAAATGCAGACAGTGACAGTTGCCTTGAACTTGAACCCCCCTGAGTTCCCCTTAACCCCGGCTCTTTTCCCGTACTCCTCTCTGCCCCGATGGCGGTGGATGCCTTTGTTGAACTGTCTGCATTAACTCTTCGCGCCTCTCTTCGCACCCCCCAGCCCCTCTCTTCTCTTGCCTCTTCCGCCTATTAGAGGGGCCTTCCTCAGACCTTCCACGGCTGCTTTCGGGACACCCTTCTGGTCCCATCCAATGCCACTGTGTGTGTATGCTAATTTGACCCAGGGTTCTGTTCCCACACACTAGATCTCAGATTTCTTATTTTGTTTTTAAGGGATTAAGGGAGAAGCTTCACTAGCTTTCTGCCTTCCCATGACACTAGACACACGTTTCAGAATCTGTCGAAAGTGTCAGATTTGATCCATTCTCTAATGGGATTGATTGGTATTCAAACAACAATCGAATCCAATCAGCACTGTTTAATATAATTCTCCATAACTAACTGACTTTATGGTTTCAACATCTGACCCAGAAATATTCCATGTTGAAGAAACGCTGCAATTGGAGTGGATGCACAGTTGATGTAGGTCGAAACCAAATACAAGATGATAGGATTTCTGTCAATCAAGGAGAGATCAAGGCTGTCAAGACCCTTTCAACAACAGCAATGTTGATTTGGGATAGTTATTGAGTTAACCTAACCCCCTCAGTGACTTTTAAACTTCCCCTCGACCACACCAATTGAAAGTTGAGTGCTTGCACTGAGCAAACATGGCCGAATGCCGTTTAATTTTACGAGATTGTATAACAAACCTTTTGAGTTTCCTTGATTGCATTTGGCCCTCCAAAAAATTCCCTTTACTAATGCTATTGTCATGATTAAGGACAGAAGTAAACTAGATCCCTTTTGTTAAATAGTTATAGTAGGCTATATTTAGTTAGCCTCAACAATCCTGTGTCCTGTTGAGAGCCTTGAGAGTGTTCATCTATACGATTGCTCAATAACAAATAAGTAATATTTTAAGAGGATCCAAACAAGGTTTGTGCCAAAATAACTTGATAGTGAGGATGAGTAAGTGGAGGTGGGGGATGGTAGGAGGAAGGTGATTTAGGTCTACACAGTTTTCTCAGGTCTTTTGGTTAGTGACAGGCAAGTGTAATGGTCCTTCAAGTAATGGAATTGACCACTCGAGTAACATGTGCACGCACACACTCATTCATTCACTCACTCACTGAAAGCAAACCTCTTTTGCATATGAATGACATCACCGTAAAGTTTGGAGGGACGTTTTGGCGGTTGAGGAGGATGCAGGGGGTTGAGAGGGCTGTGAAATGAAAACATTACTAACACTGCTTACTGCCTCCATTCGCCAGCTCTGGCCAAACTGGTTGACATTCCAGGACAGGATTCACTTGATGCACCCCCAAAAAAAACAAAGACAGTGGCCACAATTGATCAGTGATCAATGCTTTTCACTTGATCCATTGATATTTCAGCACAGTGCTTTGTTACTTTATTTTGTTCTTCTGTTGATAACATTTTTATGTTGATTACATATTTATCATAATTTTAGCATGCACCTCTGGCCACTGTCTTTTTGCTCACTGCATGGAATGGCCGTGCGACGAAAGATGGCAAAAGCAGCAAACTATGGACAAACAACCGCTTAAAGAGATCAAAATTATTTGAACAGGGTGACTGCTTATACTTGGCACTGACCACAGTTGGATCCAAGGACACGCATCCTCGGTCCATAGTGATAGGTTGAGAATGCGTTTCCCTCTAAAACCACACAGAATGGACTCCTAGGGGCACATTCCTGCATGGTAGTGATGATGCTGAGGAACCTATGAAAGGAGCAGCACCCGAATTCCTGCCCCTTGGACAACTACCAAAACCCGCCGTTTTCCCCTCTGTACTCCCTTGGCGCTGGCCCTGGTGCCACTGCCCATCAAACAACTATGGTCAGAAATGTGAATCTTCCATTTTACGTATCAGGTTAAAGCTATGTTGACAGACCGTTGCCGCCATCTTGGAATGCCTAAGAGTCTGCATTCATACATCGCTCTCATGTTAGATGTAGCTAACGCATGCTTCTCCCAAAAGAAGGCTACACCCTCTAAATGTTAACTAACTATAGCATCTCCTTATTTGTGCATGCTAATCCTTTGTTTGAAGCATTCACATTATCAGTCAATAAAATGGCAAGTGACCTCAAGTATTGCAAATCAACATTGTGCGTCGTCAAATGAAGCTCGCAGAGCCCATACGATTTGTAGCCCATATGATTATAGAGCATTGAATTCTTCCTTTATTTTCCATGGCTCCCCGTTGTTGGAGTGATGCCAATGGATGACAGGGCTACAAAAGAAGCCGAGCGTATCTTGACGAGTAGCAGGAGCGTTCCACAGACAAGCTGGGTGACTTTACCCTGGACCTGACCCTGACCAACCTGTGAGTCCAAGCAGCAGCTAGCTCAGACCATCAACCACCATCAGTCCGACAACAGTTCCGTTGTGTAGCTAGCGTGGCTCAAATGTGCTTAACATCACGGCTCAGTTCATTAAAGCCTATAGCGCTCAGCTAATGCAACTTGTCTCTTGGCGGGTTGACAGAAACCAGTGAATTAGATTATGAGGACGATAACACCGCCAAGAAACATGGAGGGCGAGGGGAGATGTCACAAAAGACTGGATGTTAACGCCTGGAACATAATGTATTTGCAACCTGGCCCAGTTAATAAGGGCACTATAATATTTGCATGGAGTGGATGTTAATTTGTACAGCCAATTGTTTTCTGCTGGCCATAGCTATACAAAACAGTAGAGTTTCTTCTAGAACTCCAACGCTATCCAATGTGGAAATCAAAATCCTGTATCGGCATGCTTGCAGCATTAAAATGTTTACATTCAATTGCACAAAGATTCATGAAATGAAAACAACTGCTTGATAAACCTATGCCGTTAGGGTTGCATTTGTTTTACAGTATATTTACAGTCCTATACACTAGGGTCAGCAGACTCTTTAACATGACAATGGTAGTGACCTGTGAGGGCCCATATGCCAGTGTTGGCACATTTGCCATATGTGGTGTCAGACATCTCAGGGGGACGGTACACTGTGACATGCAGTACACAGAGGACTACACACCTGAGTAGGGTTGTGTGTGTGTGTGTGTGTGTGTGTGTGTGTGTGCGTGTGCGTGTGTGTGCGTGTGTGCGTGTGTGTGTGCATGCGTGTGTGTATTGAGGGTTTTTTGCCCTTGAGTCTTTGAGTTCTTTGTGTTGAGTAAAATAAAATAAATGAGAGCAATTGTGGATTGCGTTTACAAAAGAATCCATCTCAATTATGTATTGAATTGGAATTTGACTTTTTAGATTGGACTTTTTATCACAATTATTATGATGATTATTGTGATCTCAAGTAGCTCAACACTAAACATATAAGATCCTTGGTCCTGTGGAATTTGGCAATCGAATCTTCCAGTCCTGGCTCTGAGTTAACAGTAAATCTGCTAACAGCTTCAAAGTAGGGCTAGTATGTCTTGTGATATTCTGTCAGTGATTTTCTTTCATCCAGCTTGTCTGCTTACATGTCAATAGCTTCATGACGATGGACAGAAATAGAACAAAACTGTTGTTTTCTGTTTGTTTTCAATGTAAACTTTTATTACTAATCCATGACAAGACAGTTTGTTTTTCATACAAAGGCACGTGGTTCATTCAGTGCATTCTAGCATTGCATAATACATATTAGATTGCAAATAACAAACAACACCGGTTGCTTCAAAATATCTGAATAGACATTTCATCTTGGTGCAAAACAAAACAGGAAACATATCGTTATTGAATAACTTCAGCGACCACAATTTGTTGAACATATTAAAAGTGTTTTATTTTTATTTCAAGCTTCTCCAGGCAGATAAGTAATACTATAGCATTGTGATTATCAAAAGAATACATTTACAAATTCAGACCAACTCAACTCAATTGTACAAGCACCCGAATAGATTGTTAAAGAAAATACTTCAAAGATTTGCATAGATTATCATTTGGAATAAAAATATGGCACCTTCTGAAAATGTCTATAAAACAAACTAGTCTATGATAGTGCTTGCATTATTGCATTTGCTCACATATGTATTGTGTGTGTGTGCGTGTGTGTGCGATAATGTCAAGGACAGGAAATTAAGGAAGCCTTTGAAATCTCTATATTTATCATGTCTTACTTTAAAGTACCTTGTATTACGCTGACGTGGTTTGCTAGGGAAAGCCAGGCTACTGCATTCAAAGCCTACTTGGAAAGCTTTAGTGGTTTAGTATGTTCTGCCAGTGCAGCCTAGCTTACTCCCTATAAACCGCACTGCTGATCAAACAGAGCTCTGCCATCAAGAATATTAGATGTGTAATTCCTACACTGATTTGCGTTGGCAGAGGCTTAGGGCCAGCATATTCAATTCTGCTATTGAAAAATTAAAACTAAAATGTCTCTCCTCAATTTGTTTTATAAATCAAATGTGTTATGTTCATCTGTAATGTCTAACTTTCTCTCTCTCTCTCTCTCTCACTCACACACACACACACACACACACACACACACACACACACACACACACACACACACACACACACACACACACACACACACACACACACACACACACACACACACACACACACACACACACACACAACACACACACACACACACACACACACACACACACACACACACAGCCTAAATTGGCAGATTGAGTGTAAAAAAAAACTACACTGTGAGAGAAAACTGAATAAACAGCATCATATTTCATGAGATTGCTCGCCCAAAAATAATCCAGTTGACGGCTTGCCCAATATATTTGGTACCAAAAACAGTTGCATAGAGTATAAAGACAACAGCTCTCCCATTCGCCTGTGTGTCATATGACACACGGAGCCATCTAATCGCAGTGCAGTATTCTTCACTGCTGCCGTGGGTCTCACATTCATGTATCTGTCAGTCATAGCAACTAGTAAATAATAAAACAAACATAAAAATGGGCTAAAATTCTAACCATAATGATCTAGGTAGGTCTATGTTATTTATACAGCTTGTTATACAACATTCCCATGCAACACCATGGACTCTATTCATACATTGTTATTTACTTTAAATTAAAGTAGTAGAAAAAGTAGTAAAGTGCTCTATGCTATTATAGAAATATTTGCACTTAAGAATCTGTATCGCAAGGAACATTTCCTCACATGTAACATACACTGAGTGTACAAAACATTTAAGGATACCTTCCTACTATTGAGTTGCAGCCTCAATTCGTCTGGGCATGGGACTCTACAAGGTGTCGAAAAGCGTTCAACAGGGATGCTGGCCTATGTTGACTCCAATACTTCCCACAGTTGTGTCAAGTTGGCTGGATGTCCTTTGGCTGGTGGACCATTCTTGATACACACAGGAAACTGTTAAGTGTGAAAAACCCAGCAGTGTTGCAGTTCTTGACACAAACCGGTGCGCCTGGCACCACTTACCATGCCCCGTTCAAAGACACTTACATATTTTGTCTTGCCCATTCACCCTCTGAATGGCACACATACACAATACATGTCTCAATTGTCTCAAGGCTTAAAAATCCTTCTTTAAACTGTCTCCTTCCCTTCATCTACACTGATTGAAGTGGATTTAACAAGTGACATCAATAAGGGATCATAGCTTTCACCTGGTCAGTCTGTCATGGAAAGAGCAGGTGTTCTTAATGTTTTGTGTATATGTTATTGAGGCTGCAAGCAAATACTGTAGGTACACAGCACATGTAATGTATCTCATTCATAGCACAGTGTTTCCAAGAATCACTGCTTCTCTGTTCATCTTGGATCCTGAGATATTTGCTCTTGTTTTCCACGCCACCAACCCCCTTTCTTATTGGCTTAAGAAAGGAAACAAAACCAATCCAGATTGGCCCTTGCTGGATAACAAAACCCAGGCCGGAGGTCCAACCACACATCAGAGGCAGCTAAAGTGCTCTGATGCTCAAATGTTGGGGCACAAGTCGGAGTATAGTGGACAAACATTGTTGTAATGGGCCTGTTCCATTGCAAATACTAGGGATGGGCTGGTAGTTTGTGGGCAACTTTTCTTCTCCCAATGGATTACTGCTCGCTGTTCTTTCTGCCTTCTATCAGTGTTCTGGACCATTATTTGCCTGGAGGGGGGAAAAAATGTATGTTAGAAGCAGGGGTTGGAACCAAAATTATTTTCCAATCGTTCCTGAACAGAACCCTTATATTTGTTCCGTTCCAGTGTTCCGGCCAGCATAATAAAGTCCTGAACCGGTTGAAGAAGAAAAAAGTAGTGGTTCATATAGTTTTTGAATTTTTTTTTATATTTTTAATTTGTGAAATCGACATCGTTTTATATTTAGCTTATTATTTTACCTCACCAATTAGCACGGATAGATCATCTTGCTATGGAACAGGTAGGTTAGTTGTTTGCATGTTTAATTGGTCAGAGATGATGCGACTGAAGTTTCACAGGTGGGGAGAGTGCGAGATTAAGCGGTGGACATGGAGGAACATGGTTTGAAGTGCTGAGCATCATGACATGAATTGGGAGTGTGTATAGGCTATTACTAGCATCAGAACTGAATTGCAGAATTATATACTAGACATTAGGAATATTTTTGGAACAAAAAATAACATTATTCACCAGTTCTCAAGATTTGAAAATAACAGTTCTGTTCCGGAACACTAGAGATCCTTGACATACTTTGTAATTTTCTGGTTTTCGGTTTTGTACCCTGAACCGGTTCCAACCACTGGTTAAAACACCAGCATATATAAAACAAACTCAAAATAAAGCCAGTACATTATGTGTTCAAATATTTCCTAGTGAACGGCCAGTCTCTTTCATATAGCAAAAACCATCCGGGAGTTTCTGACAAGTGGCTTTAGGTGCGCCTGGTCTGGTTGTAGCTGAGGTAAGCCCGGCTCTGTGTGCCGGGCGCAGACTGCCAGCTAGCCAAGGGGATTGAGGGTGAAGTTGAAAGGCACTGCCGGGAGCCTGGTACGCTAAGGGGCCATAATGCAAAGAGGAAGCATGTGACACACCCTAAGCTGTAGGAGCTGAGACTGAGGGACTTCTGAGAGCTGGGGGCCCTTTTATTTTAGAGCCACTCAGACAAGCAACTTAAAATCTTACCCAAGGGTCAGAGAGTACATAGAGAACCAGCCATGATGTTTGTGGTTGTCTGGTTTCAAAACTACAATGGTTAGAGCCAGCATGCTAACTAGCTAGCATCATGTTAGCCATATTAGCTATGAGCTAGAATCATGTTAGCCATATTAGCTATTACCCAGAATAATGTTAGCCATGCCAGATAGCATCTCGATAGAAGTTTAATATGTACTGAATGTCTATAGGACATTTCCAATGAAACGCAAAATGAGACAGAAGGGGTGTCACAAAAGCGGTTTAGGGTATTGGTGTCGGTTTGAGTTATTGGGAAGCATGGTCTTGTTTTTGTTGAGTGGCCTATGGTGAATGAGCTAGTTAATGGTAAATTTACAACCCCAGCATGTGGGCCAATAAAACAAGGGGGACAGGGGGACATACAGGATGATGAGAATGATTGTGAGAGGGGGGGGGGGGGAAGAGGGAGAGAGTAGAGTGGAGGACGCTGGTAATTAAGAGTCTAAGGGAGTGTGAGAGGGGACACACACTGCTCAGAGCAAACTTTGTGCACGGAATCCTCACTTTTATTTATGCACCCTGTCTATTCTCCCCTCCCTTCTACCCTTTATCTTCTTCCTGGCCTTTCCTCTCTCTCCATTCACTTGTCTCTCCCTCTGAATGAATAGTCACAGCTCTGTGGTGTCCCCCCCACCAACACCCCCACCGTACACCCCTTAAACTACCCCTCCAGCTCAGTCTTGAATAGGGAGTCGAATTGAGCAAACAGTCAGCCTGTCAGCTCAATAGGAGGTCTGGCCGTGAACTTCAAGTCCTTCCCAGGCCCCCATCGTCACATTGGGGAGAGAAGCAGGGAGTTGGGAGGGAGGTGTGGGCTTGGGGGGCTGTGGGGAGACAGGAAGGAGGGGGTGAGTGGGAGCCACAGACACAGACAGACTTTAGGGGGCCCCTACGTGCCAATATTGGGGGGACCTCTGCCTGCCACAGAAGTTCCCAAGACTGGAGCTTTCGCTGGGGCTATGGGGGAGGGTGCTCCATGTCCCAGCTGCCTCGCCCCACCCTCTAGTCTAGGCAGGAGGGGTGTGTGCAGACGGGACAGTGTCTGCCCCCTGCCCAAACTCCAGCCCTCCAGACCCGCACACTCAGACGCAAGCTGCTGACTGTGCCCACCCACCCCCTCGACTCGCCTCGCTCCCAGCCCGCACAGGCCACACATCATCTCATTACCCAACGCCAGCCACTCCACTGTCTACTGTTTGTATTGTTTTGGGCTCTGCATAATTTACACAGTAAATTGAGAATGGCCCTGGCCCCTGCTCAATCTACCACCTGTTTACAGAGACTGCCCGTGATTAGTGGGTTTGCATTAGATTAGACACTGTTACTACTAAGGTTCTCATGCGATGTTTTGTTAGACTGGCTCCCCAACATAGAAACTTTGAATGTTGTTGGTTTTGTCAGGATTTTTTTCTATCTCCACATTTGGCTTAATCAGCTGCTTTGGTTTACTTGAATATCCTTAATAAATTCATTATGTCTAGTCCTAACAGCAATGTGTCTGTAGACCTCATGCAGCGGAACACCTTGGTGGGATTGGCGACGAGACAGACTTGATAGCACTCTAGTGTTTCACCGTCCATATGCGTGGGTAGTAACTCAGTAGCCTATCCATTAGCAATGCTCTGGCACTGTACAGTATCTTGGAGGTAGCACTGTCTCGACCTCCAGTACGCAGACACAAACAAAGGGAGTTCTCTCCGTGAGGCACGGACAATGGCACACATTGTTTACCGGCTGCCTTATTTAATCGGGCCCAGCCGACTCTAATTGGTGTTTTGGTTATTAAGCGGTTTTTAAACTTGCAGCTCCCTGCTCGGAATAAAGGAGTCGCTACAACAAGCTTGCTTAGGAGAACAATACACGACTTGTCTCCGCACCAACTCCCCCAAAACCTCACCCACCAACACAAAGACAGCTTTCCTCCACTGAGACCTCGCTATCAGACTCTCATTCGGCCTCTGCCTTTTCTCGCTCCCTCTCTCTGTCTCTCAACCACACTCGCTCTCTCTTGGTCCCTTTCTCTCTGTGTTGGTGTTGTACTGCAGTCTCTGTCCGAGTAGCATACGCTGGCTCATGGGCGTCACAGTTTTCTCCTTTATAGATATGCTCTGAACTGCTTTTCACATTCTGAACTAAACCGTCATTAGCGTAAATGTTTACATGTCAGCAAATTAGGATCATTAATGACAAAAATGGAATGATAAGACTTGGTGAAAATAAATATTGCAAAAAGTGTACTGTCTCTTTGATTACTATTGATAATAAGAATAGTGATGATGATATAATATAGCCCTAGCTAATATTTGTTAATAGTCTCTGGGTGTAACTATCTTGTGTAATATGCTAAATGTTCAACATTCATGTCTCAGATATTCTGACCAGGGAATACGGCCCGCGTATTTCAACCAAAATGGCAGCCGTCGCCATGTCGGGCATGTGTGTGAAGAGGATGGCACAACAACTCCCAAATGGGAAGAGAACTGGGCTGTTCAGAGCCCAGATGCCCACTGAATGCCTCCTGAGAGAGAGCGAGAGCAAGGAGTGATTTAATGCAAGCACACACACTAAAACCCCAGCCTGCCCCCCCCCCCCCCCCCCCCCCCACCCCCACCCCCCCATCAACGCGTCCCGTGATTTCTGCAATTAGCAAACACATCTGGGGTGCTTAAAGGCAAGGCCAGCCTGGCAGAGGGAGGGAGCGAGAGAGAAGGGAGGGTCCGGAGGAGAAGGAAAGGATGGAGTGGTGGTGGTGTTATGAAGGCATGATGCAGCATGGCGGGTGCAGGACTGTTATTGTTACCTGCTCTCTCTGGTCCTCACTTCCATTTCATGCCAGCGAGCGTAGTCCTAAGATGGTGGCGTGGGCTACGTCTCGCGGTACAGGAGAATGGGGAAGGCAGCTGAGGATGAAGCGAGGGAGGGGAGAAGGGGAGAGGCGATACGGAGGAGGGCGAGAAGAGGGAGTCAGAGTCAACAGCAACCTCTCATCCTCTCCCTGTTTTTCAGCCTCATTTTGCCAGCATTCTGTCACGGTGGTGTTGGTAGTCTGCACAAAAAATAAGAATAGGGAAAGAGATGAGGCAAAAAGAGAAAATGTGAGTATGTGGTTTAACCAGCCGAGATACACATACATGCATATGTATGTATACACGCACCCACACGTCTTTTCTCATGGTACAGTCTGCCCCTGAGCATGCAAATGACTTTCATTATGCAAATGCATGCAAATCAGATCCAACCATCTGAGAATCAAGCCTGGGAAGAAAAAAAATGGACACAGAGATTGAATGAAAGAATGAAAGAGAAAAAGAACAGGGGGGGAAAATCCTTTTGAGTGGCAGGAGGCGGTAAGTCAGGGAAATGGTATGTGGAGGAACAACGGTGGCCCAAATTGGACAAACAAGATGACCTTTTGTATTATGAAGATGACTTATCTTTTTTCTGTGACTGCACTGTATTTTAACATCATACTTGATATCATACAAGTTTCACATGAAGTTAAGTTCAGACTCACATCATCTGCAATAGTAAGCAAGGAGATTGCTCCAGCTAACATAGGCTTTTCAGCCATTCCACAATGTCTTCACTTTCATTCAAGGACGCAACAAGGACTTGAGCTCCGTTATTGAAAAAAACACATGAATTTCACATGTGATCATGTGATCGTATGTGAAGTTAATGTGATAACATGGCCAACATGTAAAAGCAATATGTGATTACATGAAACTACACGTAAAAACATTTGAGCACACGTGAAAACATGGTCTCGTGAAAGAAATGTGACAACATGGGGATGCAACATTTTTTAACGTTTTTCACGTGAAACTGCAAATTTCACATGTTGCTTTTACTACAATTCACGTGAGGTGGTAACCTGTTATTCTCCACACGTGAAAAGGTATTGTAAATGTAAACATGTGAACATATGGTTTCACATGTGAACAACTAACCTCACTTGTCTCTTTTCATGTTTTTTTTTGTTGTAAAGGTATTAGAGATTTAAGGTAAGCGGTACACTAAAATAGTGTAATACTGTATATTTAATCAATATGATGACATTTGATGACGTAGTGCTGACTTTTCAATATGAAGCACCTGGGATTTGAAATGACACTCTCTATATTTGGAGTACGCTGGTCTTTCTGCTGTGTCACAAAGTCTGTAGTATTCTCAGAAGTCCTCCACAGATTAATTACCTACAATGCATCTCTGCAATTAGCAAAAAAAGTGCCATCTGCGCTGCTATTTTAGTTCTAAATTAACCTGACTATTATCTCATCATTGATTTCCTTTACTTCTTTCATCAATTTGGGTGTTTTCTGTATAGTTGTCTAACGTTGGTGGGGCATATTGTTCACTTTGTCCTGAATCACTATGATAAATATAATGGTGTATTATTAACAAAGCTGAGATTTACTTTGAAGTACAAAGTGTAGGAATAGAGGTGAAATCAGTTACTGACACAGACACGGTGGTGTAGAAAGGAATATCGTACGTAATGCCGTGAACCCAGAGGTTGTGAGTTCATATCCCAGGTGAGGACATGTTAAATAATAATTACTGTATAAATAAACATACACAATGTAATCATTTGTGTCAAATATGTCAATTGAAAACACTGCGAATGTGGGACCTTTTGTTTGCAGGGCATCACCTATGTAATCATGTGAAATATCCCCACATGTACTGTAAGTCGTTCCAAAAGCACGTGAAAGGTTATGTGATTACATGCGAAAATATAATATCATACAGTGGGAGGAAGGCTGTGACCTAGAAGGGGATTGCTGTCCGAAATATGGTGTTGGAGTCACAGATGGTTGGCTGTATGAGATCAAATGTTGTCAAACTTCATCATAACAAAAACAACAATGCTACAGTATCAACATGCTAGGTTGATGAAGAGGTTGATGAAGAGGTTGCTGAAGCTATTGTATATAGTCAAACATATTGTAGTGGTGCTTTTCTATGTCATTCTCCGGCCAAGCTACACATGCAAGTAGCCCAAGAGCTACAAACTAACTTCACCAATCTGGGTTGGAATCTATTAACTAGCTACCAGCCTAGCCTATACATGACATTTGGTAAACCAACGAGCAGACTAATCGGGGAGGAGAGAGCTGCTATTTGTTTTCACTCTCAGGCTAGAGGAAGGAGGCAGCTTTCGTTTCAGGGTGCCAGTAGGGACACACTATTTTGTAGGCTGTAATGGGGGAGTAGGGATAGAGGTGAAGGGAAGGGGTTTGGGAGTATGAGAGAGTAGGCTAGGAGGAAGGGAGGGGCAGTAGTAGAGGGGGTGGGGTACCACTGAATGGTGGCAAACCTCTCCTAATTGGCACTTGACATTTTTTTTGCCATTGGCACTAAAGTGGGCCGGCTTTCAAGCCCGCTCTGAGTCCTTGTTGGAAAAGTGCCATATGCAAATATGGCGAATGGGCTCCATTGTGAAGCCTCTGATATTAACAGCTCAGGGAACAATGAAATTGTGTGCTTACTCTGGACTCGTAGGTGTGTGAGCGAGAACAAGACAATGGCTGCCAAAGCCGCTTCGGTCTGAACAGCCCCTTCACATGACGTTCTGACAAGTAATTTCACCAGAATGGCCTTCTGTGGACTGAGGCTCTGTCAGGCTCTGTCCAAAAGCTTTGTTCAAGACTGAAATAGTTTGTTTCAGTTTGTGCAATACTTGCCCAACTTCTGAAAATGTAATCTTTCTCTTTTTGTTGAGAGGCTCTTTTTCCTAACTGTTAAAATATTCAGAAAATGATTTGCTATTTTCTAAAAATGCATCCTATGATAAAGCATTTCCAGTTGAGTACATTGTTCTAAATGCTAGAATGTATAGTGTTCTGTAATCCTTCTGATATTTCTCTATTTGGATTGTTTACCCTTCACTAGCTCCCTGGGGCAACAGTGGAGGGTGATCTAAACATAGCTCCTGTCTCCCTTTGGAGACTTCTTGGCAAATCAATGATGAATTGTAGCAAAACTGAGAAGTATTTTCAAAGACTGAGAAATGATAAGAGACTGATCTTGGACAGCTAGGCCAAACAAACTCCCAGCACTAACTTCCAAGAGGAAACATATAAAGCAGACTGTCAAAGGCCGTAAAGCAGTTCCGTCTTTATCTCCACACATGTCGAAACTGTCAGGGAGGAAACAGAACAACGGGTCCAACAATAGCACCCACCTCCGGTGTGGTCCGAACCAAGTCAAAGTACACCTGTTACTGCTAAGTTACCAAACTTAATCTCCTTTGTCTGGGTGGGTCCATTAACTTCTGTAAACGCCTGAAATACATTAATTTCTCTGTGAGCGACAGGGAGGCGGGGGCCGCTTTAGAAATAGCAAAGTATGCCGCTCTGTACCAGCCCAGCAGTGAAGACATTTTCCAAACTCTGTTGGTGTGTTCTGTTGAGAAAAAAAAAGAGGCAGAGAAAAGGGGGCAAGAATCACTGGGCCTTTTTCAGAAACCCGTCTGGCTGCTAGGACCCGGAGGTGCTGAAAGGGTGGTAAAGGAGCCCATTGTCTCCCTGTGACAAGTGGACTAGGTCTATTGACTGTAAAGTCTACTGGTGGGGGGCCGCCAGGGCCCGGCCACAATGCCTGTTTTTCTACTTGACACTTGGAGTCTAAATCTGCTTGCCTAGAGCCTGAAAGCTAAGACAAATCCACTAAACCCTCCCTCTGCCTCCCTTCCTTTCTCCTCTCTCTCCCTCCATCCTTTCTCTTTACCCCCTCTCTCTTTCCCTCCCTCCACTCCAGACAGGGCTACAGTAGAGTCCCGGAGGATTTGTGGAACTCCTGTTTTTGTGCCATTTTCAGGCAGGCAGTGCAAAGGCTGTCTTTCCTCTGGGGTAGTGTTGCAAAATTCCAGGAACTTTCAATTAACTCCCTGGTGTTCCAGAAATCCTGGTTGGAAGATTCTGGTTTTCTTGCTTATTCCATCCTTACTCCGTGCATCCTCTAACCAGAAAGTTCCTGGATTTTTGCAACCGTACTCTAGGGTCCCTAGCTAGTGTGGACTGTTTTTGATATGACTGTGCCACACACAGTCATCCCACTTATCGCCACCAACAAAACAGCTGCACCAGTGCACGCACACACCTTTATGGGAATCTGTCACTGACTTCACATCATCTTATCTTCAAATAGTATTCATGCATATCGTACAAATTGTAGCTAATTGGAGAGAAAAAAATATTTTTTTACTGCCTGAAAAATAAATACAAACTGATGTCAGAAAGCTAATCTGACTTTGCTAAAATCTCTACCCATAAATGCTGTCAATCAATCAAATTTTACCTGCATAACACTTTGTAAAAGGCCAATTTGTCACATTAACAACCACAACGGCATGTATGTAGCTATACAACCACAGATAACAGCCAAGAACAGTCGTTGGGGCCTTGTTCCAGTTCCCCTGGATTCTTCCTTTGGTAATGACAGTAGCTAGGGAAAACAAACAAAGAGCCAGGTACCACTGTGCCACCGGAGGAGGTGACATCACCGCCTGTCACTTCCTGTCAAGGCCCTCGTCTCTCTCGTTCCCTCGCTGAGCCCTGAGCTCAAATGTCACACTCAGCACCTGCAATGCAGCATGCAGGAACCGCTGCACAACCCGCTAAAATTGACATTGTGAGTGTTGTTGCTATAGAAACGCTCCAACAGGAGTTTCAGTCTAGTCCGACATGCCATATTGGAGTAAGTATTGTGTTTGTTATCAAAGCAGAATTCAAAATGTATAAATTTAGCTGAGTAATTGTGATTAAAACCCTGTTTAGGCCATTGATCTCCAGATGAATAACGTGTTTTTCAAACATACTGGTGCTATAGTATACAATTTACTCTCCAATTTCTCTGTAATGTCTTGAAGCTATGGAAGGCTGATTTGGCCGAAAGACAGAAAAATCATACTGGAGGCCTCACTCGACATGATTCTTTTTCTAGTTGAAAAGAAATCAACATCATTGCCTTGATGACTGATTGAAGGTGTGAAGATCTGATTGACCAATTACTCCCACTATTGGCTGAGGCCCGGATTGTTCCCTCTCTCATGGCTCTGTTACTGGGGGCAGTTTCCGGTTGATTGCACTCGGACCACTCACCCACAGAGCCCCACACAGTGGCATTCAACAAGACCCATCAGGCCTTTCCACATGGTAGCACCTCATGCAATGGAGGCTTCGCCATGGCCCATTCACAACCAAGCCTACTGTCACCTCAAATCAAACACCCAAACAAAAGCTAAATCAAACACCTTCCCACATGAACGAAAGAGGGGGAGAAAACAAATAAACAACCATCTAGCTTAACAAGACTGGCCTCAAACAAATCTGTCCATTCGACTATGTGCTGGCAGGGGAGATGATCGTGGGATTAACTTAAAAAGTCCATTGTAAACTTCCACAATCCAAATAACGTATGACATTAGAGGCTATAATCAGCAACCATACTTTCTATTCATTTCACCTGTTTTCCAACAGCCTTAACTAAAAACCCATCAGCCGAGTACAGAATTGCTACAGCGGTAGGATGGTTACTTGCAGCTACTGACTGACCAATTTGTTAACCACTTCGGCAAAGTCCGCAGTCAGCACCATTCAGGTTGCTGTTGGTTCTTTGGGACCCGCCCACCACTGCTGGCCATGTGATCGTAAGGATAAGCCGCTGCGTGCAGCCCCACACAGAGGGATCAGGGGCTTATTAGATTACAAGTGATCCTGTTGGACCAACCGGGCTGCTAGGGACCAATGCCACCGGCCATGTACAAACATGAGGAAATATGTGTATGGCATTATGTGTATAGCTCATTATTTTTAGAGATCAATCTCAAAGAGATCAGGCTTTCCCAACTATATGGCTCAGGGGAAATATCAAACATTCTAATACTCAAACATGTACATTTATAAGAAACTCAACAAATACTCAAACTCTCAAGTCTGCTGCTAAAATGCTCAGAGGCAATTGTGATATATTTGAGGCAATAACAGAGACCAGATAGTTGTAATTGTCAAGCTTGTCAAGCGGCGTTAAAAAAGGCACACACACGTACACATACACACATAAACCTGTGCAATTGGATGACATCACACAACTTACTTGACTTTTTCTTCTGCTTCCATTGTCCTATGATGACGGCCATTTTTTTGCTTGTTTTGCTGTGAATGGTAGAATGGGGTGGTGCATTATGGGGGATATGTGTTGGGGATCTTGATGCCTTTCAGGAGCGTAATGGGATTCTTGTTACTTTCGGTTATCTAGCTTTATGAAGAATATACATCACTCATACAGCTAGATAACCAAAGATAACAACCAACCCCTAAGGCTGCCCATCCTCTTGTGCCACAGGTGATACGCAAGGGCCAGATTCTGACCTATAATCAGGAAAAATAGTGTTAACAATCAGAAAAATTAAGACTTTCATTTCCCTTTTCAAACTTAAGTGCACAGTGAGTAAACTGTATCAGTTCTATAGAGAGGTCTGGTCACGTTCATGCAGTACCTAAAATGTAATAAATGCTGATTATTTTAAATGAATCAACATTCATCAAATGTGTACTTAACAGTTCACAAAAATACCAGAACCTCCTGACCCTCTGCTTAAAGTACTCATCAGCGTTTGGCCACTTACTAACTGTAACATTTCCCTGCCAATCCGCCCTCACTGTTCTGCTGTTACAAAGCCTTTGATTGGACGGCCAGCCCATAACATGGCAGCCAAAGCCTTGACTCCTCAAAGTCAAATAATCAGCGTGAGGCTTGATCAAAACACACAGGCTGGCGAACCAGTCCAAACTGGTTACGGCGCCAGTCTTCCCAGACCACTCCTCTCCACCCCTGCGCCCACCACTATGGTGAGGCAGTCTCTCACATGGACTGGCTCCATAGGAGGGTGATGGCTTCAAATGCCGCCCCCCACCATGTCCAAAATGTATTTTTTAAATTAAAGCTGTTTTACTGTAAGATACAGAGAGAAAGGTTTGCCTCTTGTGTTTGCATATCTATCAGAGATTCCACAGTAAATTGGGGAGGGCATGTTCAAGGTTAGGGTCAGAATTATGCACAAAAGCACAAACACACACAAGTGCAAACCTACACACACAGACACACACACACACACAGAGTACACACATTTCTGGCACATGGCACAAGGGCAAATTAAAAGCTTTTCTTTGTGCCCAGCCCAACAACGAGGCTCCTCCCATCTATACATGTTCTAATGACTGACAGGAGATAGATGGAGGGAGAGAGAGAAAGACAGAGAACATTCTCCCCTTTAGTGTACACATTTTTACCTGTAGTCTCACACTGTTGGCAGACAACACATCCTCTCCTTACTGTCAGCTGGGACAAGGATTCAAGCTTCAAAATGTCTTATTTTTGTTCATAATCTACCAGTCACCATAAGGATTTCTAATCACCTGTATCATTTCTTATTACAGTATGCTACACAAGGATAAAACAAGGCTCTTTCAAAGCATCCGCACTCGCAAACATGCATATTCCATACAGTGCATGCACATTCACCCATGCACGCACACACACACAAACACGTGCAAACCAAACAAAAGCATGCACACATGCTGGAAATAGGAATGCCACTATCTTTCCTGAAAAAGTGACTATTCACTCAGGAAGGTATTTCTTCCTGCCAAGGACAAAATGCCATCAAAACAAAATACTGATGCAGTTACAGAAATGTCCTGATATCTACGTGTTTTTTGTCAGAGAGAGAATTGACATGTTCCAATATCATTTGTAATTATATCTGACATGGATATTGGATAAACTTTGTTTAAATAGTGAGACTTGATTATATAAGCATAAAGGGTTATCAAATCATCTATCTCAGTTATTAAATTGTGCTATTCATTGGCACAGCCAATAACTTGATTGTACATATAATGCATGAAATTCTTTTGAATTATACTGTCCCATGTTTAATATTTGAAATCCAACTAAATAATAATACTAATTTACTGTTTTTGTGACACTGTACACAGTATGTGAGACAGTTGTGTGAATATATATTTTTTTTTAATTGCTAAGTTATTATATAATATAAATACTTATAATACTACCACAAACTTTAAGTAGCATTATATTCTCAACATTATATTGAAAACAATCAAAAACATGTATTTATTTTCAAGAAATTACATTTACCATAGAGAGTTTGAATTGGAAAGTATTTTTTTTTATTATCCTATTTTATTAATCAATATTATTATTATTAATATTATTATCATTATTATTGTTTTTATTATACTGTGCAAATTCCAAATAGTTTGATACGCAGTTGCGACGTTTCCTTCTGATATTGTCAATGACCAACTTTATTTCAAGTAATAATAATATACATTATTTAAGGAAATAAAGTAAGAAATAATGTGTTTCATATTTGGCCTACATTGCGCCAGATAAGATTACAAAGAACTCACACTGCGCAACAGTAACGAAGCTCACCTCGATTCAGCACCACAACCGTGGACAGCGGCCTTGTCTCTTAGTAGCCTTCAGTGCCAGGATTTCAACACCACTATAACGTATCAAAATCCCCGATAAGCATATTAACTATCATACAATCAGTTTGTTAAAAATAACTGCATTTGTCTTCTTGTTTTAACAGTCAACCTAGGCCTACCCCTTGGTAAATTCAGATAGGCCTATATGGCGCAGTAACGTGCCAGGGAGAGATCCGGTTCGACTGTCTATTGCTGCATCTTGCCAACCGCATAATTGTCAAGGGGTATAACTCATTCAACCATTCATTCATTCATTCATTCATTCAAACAAACCTAACCACTCCTCGTCATTGGATAAGACGTTGGTGACGTCCTTCAAATTGATCCTTGGGAATAATTGAAGCGCACAGGGATAGGCTGCAATTGAAAATGTTTGATGACGCAATACACAATGCACATATTTTCTGTAGATGTATTTTAGGTACAAATAACGTAGTTATAGCTTTATAATAAAGTGATCAATGTATGACATTGAGATATGACGTGAATCGATGTAATTCAATCCAACCTGATCCGTAATTTATATGCACATTGCTGTTGCTTGGGTCTCAATTCTTATGCACGAGGCACGAACTGAGGTCCTTTCTAAATGTTCATCATATGTAATTGGCGCGGTCCATGCAATCTGTTGGCAGAGGGCCTAAACTACTGTAGCCTACCGCTGCACATTGGAACCTTGTGGAGTCATAATACCAACAGCGTTCACTGCTACGAAAAAATGACGAGCTTGACAAGTATGAACGCAAAGGTGTAGGTAGATATGCAGTAAAATAACATTTCATTTCTGTATTCTCTTGTGAAATTATGATTGATTGATGCAGTATTAATATCCATAGGCTTAGTCAATTTGTAATACTTTATTAACTATTGACTCGAATTTACTAAGTTTTCAACGGGCACTCTTATGAACAAATTATATCATATAGGCTCATTTAATAACAAAAGGTCAGTGCTATCGAGGATCCTTGGGACATCCCTACCCTAAACCCTAACCGTAACCATATCAATAGCCATAACCCTAACCATAACCATAACCATAACCCTTACCTTAACCATTTCGACTCCAACGGGGTATGGACGTTTCAAGGATCCCGGATAGCATGTACTACAAAAAAACTACGATTTTAGCAAAACACGTCCTACAATGTCTCTTCCATTTGGATTTTGTGCAAGTGATTTAACTGAGTTAAAGTGAACAATGTCTAAGCCATACCTGGCCAGTTATTAAGACTGTAAGGGAGTGTGGTGTATTTATATTACCTATGCCACCTGCTCTGTTGCGCCTATATGTCTCTCCATTGAAACCTGAAAAAAACAAAAACAAGAAAAGCTTATTGTCCAACCCAACTGCAGTCCTATGGCAACTGTCCGGTTTCAGTCAACAATTACAACAACACAGTCTCGATTGAACTGAGGATATTACTTGTTTTATTGTGCCTACAGAGAGGTACGAAGCCTCAAGCCTGCATCTGCCCCTCTAGATATGACGTTGAGGCGACATAAAACCATTACATGGTTCAATATAGTGGGCTAAAATTCACGAGAGTGTTGTTATGTAATCTACCTGTATAAAGGCACCTGAGCTAGATAGGTACCCGAGTCTAGAGGTAGGACACGCCACAGATGACATCTCCAAAAGCACCCTAAAGACATATAGGCAATAGGCAGATCGATTTTTAGACATGGCCTTCAACAATACTCGCAAAAAACCGCGTCAGACCTACATAACGCACAACCCACAATCCAGCTAAATGCTTGGGAGAAATGTGCAGATTAAATTATTTGCAATTTAATAAAGAAAACACGCACGTTTATGGATAGAATGTCACCAGACGTAGCACGACCTATAAAACCAAACCAAACAACAACCTGGCTGTGCAAAACCAATTCACTTTTTGATCTGAGGCCGCAAAATACAAGCGTTACATTTCATATAATTCTGCAGTCTCTTTATTTACACATCATACCATGGCCTATGACAACTAATGTGTACGCAATCTGCTATTGCACATTATTAACGTATGTATTAGTGTCCTGTACAGGCATACCACTGTCACATATATAGTACTAATTCACAAAGCATAATGGAGGTACATATGCTCCAGTAATGTGCACACGTGTGCTCAGAAGGCCGCCTATTCGGCGTGCACGTGCGGATTGGATGGCCTTGCGATTCCCCATCTACCCGCTATAGGTATGAGCAGTTGTACTTTATACTATTGCTATTAATAATTTTCATAGTCTGGACTCGAATCTCAATTGATCAACTGATCGAGGCCTAACCTACATTTCGAATAGACAACTATTCCTTAAAACTATAGAAATTTAATAATAGGCTACATTATTGTAGCCTACATTATGTGGCAAATTACACGCCGGCTGACAATATAGACATTTTCCTTGTGATGGCTATATCAATAATTTATGTAGAAATGGTATGGTATGTAAAATGACATATGCGTTCTATTACCTCTGTGGGTCTGCGTCTGTCTGGATGATGCATGTGGAACCTTGCCGTGTGAGGGGCATGGTTAGTCTACTCCATAGTGCGTAATGGAGGTCGTTATCAAGACCCCTAGCCTGAGATTGCCCATATCCCATCTTTCTTTGTTTGCTCAAAATGATTAAACTAGAATAGGTGAAGTGTTGGGTGTAATGAAGGAGAAAGCTGTATCGTATCTAATGCATTGTAAGCCTGACCTTTCAGTCATTAAATTCAAGTGAAACCACATCCAAAATTGAGGATATATCGAAATGGTTGTTTTCATATGCTACAAACATAATTTCAGCCTACAAAATTAAACAAGCTGTAATGGATAGGCTAGTTGTTTTTTTGTCTTGTTAGGATACCATTCAATATAAATTATCATACACAATCTTCAAATGAGCATAAACATTTCAATTGATAGTCTATTCGATTGATACAGGACAACCGGTGCCAAAGACGCCTATATCGCGCCCGATATTGCACGAGTCGCATAGAGTGAGTGCCAAACCCACCAGGATAAAATGATGCGCTAGCGTGTTCTTCTATTTGTTATGTTTTATGCTATACATGCATGCAAAATTACGACTGCGTTGTCCGCATCCGCGTCAATAGCACGCAACAGAACATACATTTTCTAATCATATATGCCATACTCACCCCGGTGTCTGCCAGCCACGGTTACAAACGCTCTCCACAACAATCAACCGAGCGAGTCAAGAGATGTAGAATAACTGAGCGCTTGTAGGTTGGCTCGCGCCTGGTCTTGAGCTTCATGGCTGCAGCTCGCTGTGACGTCGCGCTGGCCCCATCCATTCATCTTTTCGCGGCCGGGTCCCCCCTTGTTTATAATCGAGATTATTTCCCATAGAGATGGTGTTCGCCTCCCCCCGCTGAGAGCGAAGTGAACCGTTCGCTGTGCCTCGCGCTCGCCATTCCTCTTGTACAATGCATATGAACTTAAACATGCCTGCCAAAAAGCATATAGCATCGCCAAGACCCTCCCCTTATGACACGACAATAGGGGCCTCTTTGACACGATGCAGCTCTATTGTGTCACCTACCTCTGAAATTAAGAAAACGGGCTGCGCTATGAATATGTTCAACATCTCTCCCACCCATGGTTTTGTATAACCGTAAATGTTATCGCCCTCAAGAGTGCACGTGTCCAAGATATTCGTCTCAAATAGGCTAGGCTAATACAATCCTTTACGTCTGTTCATGGCGTCCATTTTCTTGTGATTTCATGCCAAAGTTATGAGGATGAGTTTATATGAATCAGTGATATGGGCTTCAAAACTCCCATTGGGATACACTTCAAATATTGAGTGAAATAACTCTATTGCTTTGTGAAAGTCTAAAAAGTTTGGCATGACTGGTTGGAGAGAGTTTTAGACCCTGGCTCCTGTGGGAGTATATGAATTCCATGTAATCTTGTCTAGTTACCGATATTCGTTTGACGTGAAGGCCCCTGCGACTATGGACTAACTCCTGCGCCTGAATCAAGTGCGCGCATTCCCCATTCCCTTTGTCTGTCTCTTTTGATACAGAAGACTCGTGGAATGTGACCGCTGGATCGCCAGGGTGAGACCGTGCAAATCAACTTTTACCGTCAGCAACGAGTCCAGACCAGCAGACAAGGGCCAAGAAAGGGGTCTAGGTCGTTTGATTATCATAATAATCAGATCGTGGGGATGAAAATCTCCTTTGAATAAATTACTTATTCAATAGGAGGTTCGACTGCCAAAGAGACAACTTTGTCAGCCACAGTTGTTGTTGGTTTCAGTGTTCAGGGGTCCTCATTTCTTTCTCTCCACATTTTGGACGCTTTCCTAGTGATCAAACTATAAATACGGCTACTGTTTCTTTCCCGGGCTTAGCTTGGTAAGCTTTATTTCTTCTCTCCAGCGCACAACGATGTACAGGTTACCAAGGGCAAGCCTAAAACCGTCCTTTTTGTAGCGGCTAATGGGCTCTGGGTTGGGACAATGGCTTCGTTTCCCCCCAGCGACCGCATGATGGGAACCCGGGACCGTGGTGGACAAGAGATATTGTTCAGAAATGTATGATGCAATTTGCACGTCCCAAGTTCATTATCACTCGTCAGGCAACTCTAGCATGTCCACCCCCCCCCCCCCCCCCCCCCTCCCACCCCCTCCCACCCCCCCACTCCCCTCCCCGCAGTACAGCCTCACTGTTTGCACATTTTAGACTAAAACCACAAAAAAAAGATTACACTCTTCTTATACGGGCCTATTAGTAGTAACATATTTTAGGCTAACATTTATGAGGAATAATGTCATGCGTCATTACTTAATTACGCCATAAATCGAATATGTCCTGTAGTGCTCATTCTGTGATGTGCTACTGATTGGTTTAATCACTTTTTTTTCTTGAACAGCTAGCTCCCTGTGAAAAACTGGGCTATCAGTTTAGGCAACACCCATATGTTGGCTAGTAAATGCTGTGGTAAATACACAATGTCATCATGCGTAACTTTACATTCGTGGACTTCACGCATTGGTTAACAAAATGGAATATGAGGGAGGATTTTGATTATGAACTTATTTTGTGTGACACCACACCTGACATAACAATTATGTAAAGGTCAAAGCACTTGTTATGTCATCCAGATTCCGTGCACCCATAGACTATGGTATCCTTCTTCATTTGATTCTGGTAATAGATTGAGATTAAGATTTAGAAAATATGTATTGTCCCATTAAGCATATTGCAACAAAAACCCAAACATACAAGGAACATAGACATAGTCCTACATGAAAACATAAACCATGAAAACGTAAACCCTCTCTTGATGAACGTGTGTGTGTAAGTGTGCGTAATGACAACCCGCATGAGATGCTTCTAGTGAAGCAATAGCCTCATACTCACCTATGGCTGAGCATGGAAACGTGTTGATTTAGACTCCCAATGCGATAGTAGGCACTTTGGGCATTATGCAACCCTGATCCATTCGAATCTATGCACATTTCAGACTTAAGCCATTGTGAGAGCGTCAAATAAAACGCTAAGACAATGTTTAATTTTGCATTGGTTTGAACGTAAGTTACAGAGCCAAAGTCTTATTCACTCTTTTTCATGAATAGCTCCGCACATATACAGTGAAGCCTCGTGTAGCAAAATTGCAAAGGTAAGACGTGGCACAACGTTTATAAGAGCACCGTAAATTCTATCTGCACAGTGAGAAATAAAAAAGCAGATGAAGCAACCAAATTGAACAAATACCGACCATTGTTTTTGTGGTTTTGTGGCCTTATTCCTCCAAATAACATATTCTTCTTATTCACAATTCAAGGCACATTATATTTTAGCCTGTAGGCTACGAGCCCAAACCAGCAGAGGTGTGTTTCCGGCAATAACAATGTTTGCCAGTGCAAGAGCTTGGGCTCAAAGGCACAGGTCACTCCCAATCCCTTTAGGGTGTGTACGCTATTTTTTAATTGAAATATGAGGCAATTATAAACTACAAGTGCAATGCAACTTTGATAATATTTGTGTGTGTGTGTGTGTGTCTGTGTGTGTGTATTTGTGTGTGTGTGTGTGTGTGTGTGTGTGTGTGTGTGTGTGTGTGTGTGTGTGTGTGTGTGTGTGTGTGTGTGTGTGTATTTTTGTGTGTGTGTGTGTGTGTGTGTGTGTGTGCGCGCGCGAGAGAGAGAGAGAGAGAGAGAGAGAAATACAGATATGTGCTATGGAAATTGGAAAAAAACAATACCTCAATTGTTTTTAAACTTTGCACATAATGCTTTCACTTGTATTTATCAATTATTTTTAATAATATCACATTTCCCCGATAAGCAATCATATGTGTGTGGCTTGAAATTATGCGCTTTGCAATATATTTCCCAAGTCCAATTTAGCTATTTCTAGTTTTCTCACCACTGCTAATAAATTGCCACCCTTGTCTTGGCAAGCTAGAATCTGAGACGTGCTTAGCAACTCAAAGCTCAACGATCTTTTGTCCCCCTAAATCTGGACATATTGTCAAGACTCCATGGGAGCCCATTGCGCGCACACACTCTCCTCGCGCCACACGAGACAATCCCTTCCCCCTACATCATTCATCAACCGAGAGGAAGTTTTTACGTCAGGTATTTTAGAAACAAGGCGATAATCTATCGCCTACACATTTCTGTAACACGGATATCAAATATGCCAATTGTAAATAGGCTACAAATTATACCTACATATATTCTTACCTTTACATTTACCGTAGGGCTGCACATTTCCGCTTGCACTTCTTGATATACAATATTGAAAACAATCAACATGGAATCTGTTCTGGAATTGTGTGAATAGCATTACGTTGAGAGAATTGCAACCGAGCGTTTTAGTAGTAGCGTACATGCCTCATGCAGATAAAAATACAAACTTTCAGGTCTACTTACAATTACAGTACATTTAGTAGGCCTACATTCTTTGGTATTAAGTGTAGGAATGTCTTATGAATAACAAAATAATCAAGGTCTGTTTATTGAAAAAGGTTTCCTGTAAACCATGCAGGAACAAAGATGGCGGGTTGAAAAATCGCACACGCAAGAGTCATTACGCCTGCAATTAAAAAATCATTTGCATATGCTAATCAGTTAAAAATTAATCTTGACGCTCAATTGGAGAAGAGAAGGGGGCCCTTCGTGTGGATCAAAAGCAAAATCATAATATATTTTTGGTGCAATCGGTAAAGATAAGGTTTAGAAAGCATTAAGAATGAAAAATGGCAATACATTTTACAGCAGGTTTTTCACTTCACTGCAGGTCTACTTATCAATGCACTTCAATGCACATTTGCACAAATACATAATATGCACACATGAAAAAATGTAGTCCAGGCCTATATTTCTGATGTCAGTGTGTGTTTAGTGTTTGTGTGTGTTCAAATTCCGAAAATGATTTCCTTATATTAGATAGAACAATCTAATGCATGTATATGGTCCCATTGCAATGGTGCATACGTTTAGTTCATGATTAATATCTTAAACAATGTTTATGGGCCATATACGTTATAGGCTATTAACAATCACAATGCATGTATTGTGGTTTTACAGGAGTGAGAGCGTTTTATTTCACTCCAAGTGTGCAGGAAAGAACCTCTCCCAGATGCACTTCTGATGTTGCAAAACTTGAGGGGCAGAATGCATGAACTAAACGTATGCACCATTGCAATGGGACTATATACATGCATTAGATTGTTCTATCTCATATAAGGAAATCATTTTCGGAATTTGAACACACACAAACACTAAACACACACTGACATCAGAAATATAGGCCTGGACTGCATTTTTTATTGTGTGCATATTATGTATTTGTGCAAATGTGCATTGAAGTGCATTGATAAGTAGACCTGCAGTGAAGTGGAAGAACTTGCTGTAAAATGTATTGCCATTTTTCATTCTTAATGCTTTCTAAACCTTATCTTTACCGATTGCACCAAAAATATATAGGCCTTACACAAACCCTGTTCGGTATTCATGTAAGTCCAATGGTCCCGATTATTTTGTAAAGAGACAGATTGGTGGGACAACACAAAACGCAGGTTACATCATGATTGAATAAATAATTGATAAGTAAGTAAATACTGCACCAAGGTTATGTGACAGTATGTATGTGCTTTGCACTGTTGCAAACGCTCAGTAAATCTGTTCCCGAGTCAAAAATCTGTTTCCCCCAATGCATTAGACCTATTTCAAAAGAAGGCTCTGCTTTGAGATATAATCTCTCACTGACCAAACATAGTATTTCTGGTGGATCATGTTAGCTCGCTGGTCTGTGGCCGCTCGTTTCCTCCTCCCCATAGCAGGACTCTCGAAATGATGAAGAGTGATGCGTAGGCCCTAATGCCAAATTAATTGCTTAATTAATGCGTTCATAAATATGAATGCAAGAGGCCCCAATTTGCTGACATGCGTGTAGGAGCTTTGCGTAGCTACATGATGTCATCATGGGGAACACAAAGTGCTTCAGAATGACAACGTTACAAAGGCTGGTAACCTATAGATGCCACTCTCATAATGGTATAATAATGTGGCTGAAAAATCTGAATTTACTTCCTCGCCACAAATATAAGGGTGTAGGCCTGGTCCATAGTTGCTAAGATCCTTCATAATAGGTATTGCTCATAATTTCGAATATAATATAATACAATACAGATCTTATATTTGGCTGTAGGTTCATACTTAATATTAGTTTCTACAATGTTGTGTTCTAAAAAAAAATGTTGCCACTTGCTTGCCTGTAGCCTGGATTATTATAGAATAGTCTCTTTTTTTTGTATTTTAGGGAGACGTTTGTGGCCATGGCAAATCAATGGAAAACATATTTTGAAACTGCTCTACAATTTTCGGAACAATAAGCCTAACAAAAATGTAATGCTGTGAGTAATTATACTTCTATTATATTTTACAAAGTAAAACTATTTTTAAGGTCTTGTGAAAGGGGCGATCCAAGCGTTCTAACGGTCCAATCTTGAATTGCATGAGCTTTGCTAAATCAAAATATCCCTCGTTCAGTTGAAGTATTAATCAACGAAATGTATTTGAACAATAACGAATACCAAAGGTAGCCTAGTGGTTAGAGCGTTGAACTAGTAACCGAAAGGTTGCAAGATTAAACCCCTGAGCTGACAAGGTTCTGTTCAGGTTCTGCCCCTGAACAAGACAGTTAACCCACTGTTCCTAGGCCGTCATTGAAAATAAAGGTACAAATATATATAATACAGAAACACGACATATTATGTAGCCACAGCTCAAGAAAATAAACACAGGCAATTGAGCCGACTTTAATACCAATGTAACTTGATTAATTTTTATAGGCCTACAAACATGCATTTCAATTGTCAATTGTCGAGTTCCTGCACTATTCTGGACACGTGCAGATTTGTGCACAATATTGTGATTGATCAGATGAATTTGTTATACAGGCATTTGGCCCAGTTATAACCTCTTTATCGTAGGCTAACACACATGCAATTGAATGCGTTCCGGATAAACAATCACTTTGAACGACGAAAAGAAGAAATGGGAACTTGTGAAAAGAAGAAATCACAGGCCATGTTTCTGAGGAGGAATATCAACAGGTGCCCACACTTAAAATGAGAAAAAACTACGAATATTTAAATCGTTGTATCTCTAGCGTGTCATACCCGTTGCCATTTATTTTACTGGAGAAATTGTGGTTATAGAGGCTATATGAAAAATGTCAAAACTCGTAGATGGTCTCTCACGTCATTCTTCGAGGCCCATTTAATGCATTTCTCTAGGCCCATTCTGTCGGGTTTGTCCTACTCTGTCCTCATTAGGACTTGATACCAAATGCTTTATTGTAGAGTATGAATGAATGATGGGCTGCATATTGAATACACATTGCCATCTTCTTACATAATTTGCTTGGCGGATAATTTACTTGGAGTAAATCCAAAGCGCGAAGCACTAATTGGGTTTGGGGATTAGGGTTCAGGCTACCCTTTGCGTTCTGACGGTGTCAGTGGTAAAAGACAGCACGATTGAAACTTTCTCAGCACCGAGCACTCCTACACCATACCTGACAGGAAGGCTTTGTAGCAATTATTTATTTCGGCCTCCCTTCCCCATTCATAACCCAAATAAAGAATCGAATGAAAAAAATTGGATTTGTAATGATACGACCACGCCCATCATGAAACGAGATGTTTTGAAGAGAGCAAAGTGCAGGGGGCACAATGGTGAAAGTCATTATTTTGAGCACGGTTCACCTCTGAGATTGAGTTGTCAGCGTGGTTGTATGCCTACAGTATTAAAGAGGTCGGTGTGTTCATAAAAATGCACCGGGCTGCACGAAACCGAGCTTATTTGTGTTAAGGTGACGCGCGAGTGTGAAGATGGGACCATTTTCATTATTGGACCTCTGAGCCCGTGGGGCTTTTGAATGTTTATTGAATGTATGCCTGGGGGCGTTTAGACAACATTAGAGATATTTTCCTAGTACCAACCCCCTCCTATCCTTTGGATTTGGCCTCATTTAAAAGAGGTTAGGCCTATGTGCCTGCACCAGTTGCTCTTGTTTAGTTAACGTGCCGGTAGCCCTAAGTGAAGGGGGTGGAGATGCACTTTGATTATGATATTAATCTGGGAATCATGTGTGAGAATCAATGGGAGTTAAACCGTTCAGATTTAACTGAACTAATTCAATGGGATTATGGAGTCTTAACTAGGCCTGTTTTTTGGACGAATTGGATTGATTAGATCTCAGTGAACAAAAGGTTTTAACCAAACAAGTAGACTAGCCTTTATCGCCTGACTTGTTCAAATGGATAGGATATCAACTTCCTAACTTGTATTGAACCCATACGGTGCCTTGTGACATGTGAGATCAGAGCAAAAAGGCTGTAAGGCTGTATTTTCATAATTTAAATCTGCGGAGAGCATCCAAACATGCTTTATTTTGTCGATGCTATATTTTAAAATAAATTCAATGTCTCATCTATTGAGAAAACAAACCGTGTTATTTGATTCATTCGTCACTTTTGCAGGGCCTAAACCTTAGGTCTAAAACCTTACACAGAAGCATATGTCAAATGAATCTGTGCAGAAATGCATATTTGAGATCAGCACGTTTACTATTGACAATACATCAACGTCCGGCTGCATTATCTTCCTGAATAAAAGTACATGGAATTATATGGACTCTTTGTCCCTTCTTTGCAGGAGTAAAACATCCCCCTGCATTCAACAAATAGGCATATTCTTGGAGAAGAGGTAAGATTGTATAATACGATTTACCTGACTGAGTGCGCCACCGCACCTGTACAGCCTTCAGTCACTTCAGGCACTGTTCACTCCATGCATGGTCCTGAAGTTACGCGTCACTCAAACTTCAGCCCTAGAACACAGTGTAGGTATTTTTTATGTAAACTTATTCTTGTCCTGGATCTAAATGTAATTGGTGGAATATATAGAGTAGTGGCAATTATTAGTATCACATTTAAGTAAATGGATGCTGAGGCCATAACGTTTTTTTTTTTTTACTGAACTCACATCCCACATGATGGTCTGCACCCCTTTTAAATACAATAAACAGGCCACATGTTCTCAATTGTTGTTTTGTAACTAGAATGGGTCTGATATTTTTGGCATTGCTTAAAGGCAACCCAAAGTTCTAATTAGGTTATACATATGTAAAGCCTATTATATATATATTTTTAATGAGTTTATGTGTATCCCACATGCTCTTTTTGAATCAAGTATCATATGGTAACCAGTGAACATAATTGTTTTATTCAAAATAGAAGGCTCTGGTGGTAAACCATAATGTCCAAATGGAATAGAGGAATTTCAACAGGGAAAACCTACACATATTGCATGCACCATGTATAATTAATATTGCATAAAGCAACATTGATAACGTGTATTCGTCTCTTCATTCTGCATATTGGTATTTTACTTCTTACTTACTTACATACTTACTTATCAGGATCAGATAGATAGTCAACTAAAAGTAGGCCATCTCCAGCAATGGCCGTTGATCATAGGTTACTTATTTTATGAGAAGTATGAGGAGTATGAGAAGAAAAAAAATCGCATATTGGCCATACACGTTTATATCCTTTAAAACTCTTCCATATAGATAGGCAAATAATGAAAGATAACCCCCAACATTGTAAAACGGAAACCTCAATGATCATTTAAAGGAAACATGAATGTAAACTATATGCCTATATATGGCTATACATTATTCTGGGATTGGAATTTACCTGCATATTTTCTTTAAAGGTCCAGTGCAGTCAAAATCGTGATTTTCTATATTTTCTATATATATCCATACTGTGAGGTTGGAATAATATTGTGAAATTGTGAAAACGATGATAATGTCCTTTTAGTGTAATAGCTGTTTGAAAAGATTGCCTGAAATTGCCGCCTATTTTGGTGGGATGGAGTTTTGGCCTGCCTGGTGACATTGCCAGGCAGTAAATGAGCTAATAGACCAATAGTAATTGGGGTGGCAGGTAGCCTAGTGGTTAGAGTGTTGGACTAGTAAAGGTTGGAAGATCAAATCCCAGAGCTGATAAGGTAAAAATCTGTCGTTCTGCACCTGAACAAGGCAGTTGATCGTTCTTTGGCTGTCGTTAAAAATAAGAATTTGTTCTTAACTGACTTGCCTAGTTAAATAAAGGTAAAATAAAGAGAATTCCAAACCTCTCTGCCAATAAAAGCTAGTTTTCAGATTTCCCTCCCCACTCAGACCACTCCTAGCTAAATTCTTGCTTGAGAAATTGTCCTTTGCTAAGAAACTATTTTGGTTTCTTTTTGACCATTTTCATTGGAAACAATCACAATAAGGTTGTTACCCAAAAATAATTTGATATTGAAATAAAAACAGCTGTGTTAGACCTTTAAGGCTATTTGTATGTTCACGCTGAAAATAAACAAATATGAACTAGTCACTTTCAAAGTGTAAGAACTTATTTTTGTGCGAAATGATAGTTGAATTAAACATTAAATGTCCATTATGTTTTACTTGGAAGAAGTCAATTACAGGTTCTCCCTCCATATTAAATATTTTGTTAGTTGTTTTCAATGACGACACTTTGCCTTCGGTGGGTCTATCATGTTCCATATTGGCTATACTCAGTTGTGCCGCCAACGCTACATTTAGCAGAAATAATGGAATGTAAATAGCATATTTCAAATATCAAAATATGGAAACATCCCATGCTGATGTAGCCTATAGCAATCTTTAAACTTAGGCCTACTATTTTAACATTATGCAAACCACCTCTAATCAGATAAAAAAAATCAGCAGGTAGGTTTTTTCTATTACCTCGGATCCTATTGAATAAACATTGCCTTCTGGTTGCTTACCTATGCCTATAATTATTCGTATTGTTTGTATAAAAAAAACACTCAATTAGCACAATTTTCATTTATGGGAATATTAATTTCATGAAGTTTCCATGCAACCAAAGACCGAGAAGAATACATCACTAAGCATGGCAGAAACGTGCTAATTGAACCAACTGCAGTCATAATTCAGAATTTGTTTCATGTCCATTGGCAGGGTATGCGGGCTACTCACGATGTTTTATAATTATGGGCATGTGGGTTGGTTTTAGAAATATTCCTCTCTTGCGGTAGTTCAGGATTAACAGAGGAGAAAAAATCAGACAAACACACACTGTTCATTTGCATGTTGTATCCCACGGTGGAAATTACAATGGCGTGCAATTAATATGCACATAAATTAAAAGTGAGAGGGTTCTAAATTCCAGGCACAGGCGGTCTTCCTGGAGGAAGAGAAAGGCCTCCGTTGGCGGAGTAACAAGCAGAGTGTTCACACGCTAAATTAGGGAAGGAGGGAGGAAAGTGTTTCTGCAAGTAGGCTACACCAGCCCTATTACCACCCCCACCACTCTACCCAAGGACAAAAGTAGTCCTATCGATGAAATGACGGTATGCAGAATACCTAGCTTCACTTAAAGGTGGGCGTTTCCACTTAACCACTCCATAAACATCATACAATATTATACTAAAAAACATATAATTATGGAAATTGTTTGCAGTTATGTTATTGCACTATAAATGGTAATGATCAGATGGTCCATTTAAGGTTGACATATTGCCCCTCCCCTTATGTCGTATATAATTGTATGGATACAGGTTTACAAAACAACTATTTTGATTACCCCATACAGCGCCTAGTGAAAGTCTACACACCCTTTTCATAGTCTTCACATTTTGCTGCCTTACAATTTAACTTAAAAGGGGATTACATTAGATTTTTTTTCCTACAGTTTTCCTACAGCACCTTTTGCGGCCATTAATAACAGCTGTGAATAGAAAATACAGCAATATTCAAACCTTGTCAATCTATGATTTTCAAACATATTCAAATCAGGACTGAGACTGGACCACTCAGGTACACTCAATATCTCTTGGAAAGCCATTCTGGTTTATCTTTGGCATTGCGTTATTGTCCAGCTGAAAAAATAGAACTATCCCAGTGTTAGGTTTTCAGAAAACTTAAGTGTTTTCCTCTAACTTTTTGGTTTGGCTTTGCTCCTACCATATTTATTTCGATCCATACCTATAAGCATACCTATAACATGATTCTGACACCACAATACTTTAAAAGACAGAAGGTTTTACTCTGTGTTGTGCTGTATTGAATTTGATCCAAACCTGTAGTTTTTAATTTAACCCTCCTGCTGTGTTCTGGTATAATTTGACCAATTTACAAGTTTTCTCTCTGAAAAATGTAGGTCATTTAATCTGATTGTCATAAGGTTCCATGACTTTGTCCACACAGGGCATCTGAACACACAAAATACATTTGGATGATTTTCATTCAATTTTGGGTGTTTTATTTAACTTTTGTTCACCTGTGGTGTTCCTGGTCAAAAATGACCGTCATTAGAAATGAATGGGTGAGACTACAATTAGTGTATAAAATTGAGTTCAGGCATATGGCCATTCATCAGATGGACACAATTCCTCTCCCAGACCCCCACATGCATGTGTGTTTGAGCGCACACACACACACCTCACTCCCCTTCTTGGCTTCTATGGCAACCCCCACGGGAACCTTTCCCCAATATAATCTTTGCCCCACGGGAACCACACCTGTTGGCATTCTTACAAACAATCGCAACATTGTTTCAATAACATTGTTTCTCGAAGATCTGGTACATAAAGCTTTTTTGAGGCCTTGCTCACAATTCATTCTGTGGCAGCACAATGACCAAACGATATACTGTAGATGAGGCTCTTGATCATATCTTTGATCATGACACTGGTGAGGAGGAGAGAGTCCTTGTTAAACTTTGATACAAAGTAGTCTGTGATAAATAGCACAATATGTTTCATCTGAGTATTTGTTATAGTCAAAATAATCCATACATTATGCTTTTGTTTTACTCAACATCTAGTTGTATGAGCTCAGGTCAATAAGGCCTACAGGCCATTAATAGCAAATATAAGTTCAAAACTTTTAATGTTCACAAGAATTTAAGTTGATAAAAAGATCTAACACAACATTAGGTGATAATATATGTATTATTATGGATGTATAATCAGCTATAATAGGACGGTCATTTTGGACCGGGAACACAGAATGAATTAACATGAAACGAACACAACAGGAGGGTTAAGCCAAAAAGTTTATTTCCGTGTAATTTTGCAAACCATCCACTTCTGAAAACTTAATCCTGAGGTGCAGTTCTATTTTTCAGCAGGACAATTACACACATTTTAATGGCAAAGACACACCAGAATCACTTTTCAAGATGTGAGTGTTCCTGAATATTCCAGTCTCAGTCCTGACTTAAATAAGCTTGAAAATCAGAAACAAGGTTTGCATATTGATGTCCATCAATGATTCCCAACCAATTTTACTGAGTTTGAGGAATTTTTACAAAAACAATGGATATACACTGAGTGTACAAAACATGCTCTTTCCATGACCAGGTGAAAGCTACGCTCCCTTATTGATGACACCTGTTAAAACCACTTCAATCAGTGTAGATGAAGGGGAGGAGACCGGTTAAAGAAGGATTTTAAAGCTTTGAGACAATTGAGACATGGATTGTGTATGTGTGCCATTCAGAGGGTGAAAAGGCAAGACAAAATATTTAAGTGCCTTAAAATGGGGTATGGTAGTAGGTGCCAGGTGCACTGGTTTGAATGTGTCAAGAACTGCAACGTTGCTGGGTTTTTCACGCTCAACAGTTTCCCGTGTGTATCAAGAATGGTCCACCACCCAAGGACATCCAGATACCTTGACCCACCTGTGTGAAGCATTGAAATCAGCATCCCTGTGGGACACTTTCGACACCTGGTAGAGACCATAACACGATGAGTTGAGGCTGTTCTGAGGGCAGAAGGGAGTGTAACTCAATATTAGGAAGGTGTTCATAATGTTTTGTACACTCAGTGTATGTTGCCCTGAGAGTTGTGCAAGGTTGGTAGAATCCTATTCAAAATTATTTACAGCTGCTAAGTATTAACTCTGGGGTAATCTTTAATTTTTGTAATAATTTGGAACATTTTCCATAATTCTTTCACTTTCAAAATGTGGAATAGGTTGTGTAGGTCGGTACTACCCATAGGAGAACCACTTTGGGTTCCACGTAGAACCCACTCTGGAAAGGGTCCTACAAGGAACACAAAAGGGTTCTTCAAAGGGTTCTACTATGGGGACCATCAAAGAACCCTTTTGGGTTCTAGATAGCACCTTTTTTCTATGGATGTATTGACTGTATATGAAGTGCTTACTCATTGACCTGCGTCTAGTATTTATTCACAAATGACAATGCAAGGAAAATATAAAAGTTGGTCTTATAGACTCAACCCTATATGGATATGTCTTCTAAGTTTCAGTTATTGGGCATCATCTGCCTAAAGATGTGTAAGTATTCTTAATGCTGAAGATAATGAAACCTCATATTGAGTTTTAGTTCTGTTATGGATCTACCTCTAGGCAAATCTTATTGATAGGCCTAATATCAACATGGACTAATATCATAAAAAAGCACAATTATATCTGTAATTTTTGTAACTTTTTAAAAATAGGCTTCTAATGAATTACAACCTCTTCATAGCCTAATTGCCATGGTTATTGTACACATGGTTTGAGCCTAGGGGTGTTGAATGCGGAGAAATGTAGCCCCCTTCCTTGATACAAAAGATTGCTTATGCAGGATAGGCCAATTACTTGATAGAGGTCGCCACCAAGTGATTTTATTTGTCCATTACATGATGTTTATTCCAAAAAACATTGGTGTCAAATTAAATTGGCCTAATTATACCGATTTCCATTCTATTAATTTGCATGCAGTATCCTAGCATTGTAATAAAAAAAATGCATGGGCTCATAGACTTTGTTTAAATGGTAATAGGCCTCTAAGCCTCCATTCACTGTAACACTACATGGCCATTCTATATCCATCAGCTGCTTTAAAATGGGTTACTTTTAAATAACATCAGCAACTGAGAGAGTAGGCATAATGTACTGACTGTGTAGAACCAGAATCAATCAAACCCTAAACAACAGGGGTGAAAAGGCATGTTTACAAGTGTGTAAATCCTACATGTGGATTCAATTTAATTAAGCCCACACACAGTCATGTCCTCATCTCAATGTGATCATATATCAAACCAGTTACAAAGCAATGTAAAAATGTCATAAATGGTGTAAGTCGTCAACTGTGAATTCATGATATCTGTGGAACAGGTGAACTACGACCTTGCTGTCAATTTTCACTTGGGTGTAATGCTTACTTATACCCGCTAGAGGGGGCACACTACCTCTAACCCAGGGCTTTCCAATCCTGTCTCTGGAGAGCTGCCGTCCTGTAGGTTTTCACTCCAACCCTAATCTATCCTGATAATAATAATTATCTGGTTGATAAACTGAATCAGGTTAAAATTGGAGCGAAAACCTACAGGAGAGTAGCTCTCCAGGAACAGGGTAGAAGAGTCTGCTCTAACCAAAGCCATTAATGTATTGTTCACATTAATGTATACAGTAGGCCTATATGCATCCATGTCTGTCTCTAATCAGAACGAAAACTCAGGTGGGCTTCTGTTAAGACAATCTCAATCATAACTTTTTACAGTTTTTTCATATCGGAATGAAAGACAAGAAGGTCAAAGTTGAAAACTCATTTGACCCTGGCTTAGTTACTTTTTATGTTGTATTCCCTTTACAAAATAACAGATACAGCCTCTGCACTTTGGAAACTCTACACTGGTGCAATTACTTGGCCTCTCTCTAGTCTCTCATTTGGGCATCCTGGTTCTCGAGAACCTGTCACCCTTTTTGAACCCTCAGCAGTTTGGTAGTCTTAGCTGAAAAAACAACTAGTATTAACACATGGTGATTGCTTCACTGTAACATTTGACTCCACCTGTTCACTATAGCCCAGATACTGGATTCTAGTCCTCCTCCTGATTGCCACATTTAAGCTCTGATTGTGGGGGGTACAGCTGATGGAGGTGGGAAGGTTTGTTGGCTCCGTTGCCATGGACACTGAGTGTTGCTAGGCAGCCGACAGGATGCTTTGGAAGCCAAGTGCAGCGGAGCAGCAGGTCACTGCAGAGAGAGGGAGCTGCACCCACACACCTTTCACGTGGACTAACACATTCTCCACACAGAGAGAAAAAGAGGGAGAGAGGAATAGAAGGGAAAAAATAAAGGAAAGATTGGCTTATGGGAGCAAGAGGAGAGAGCAAGGGTGAGGCAATGAAAAACAATATTTACAAGAATGTCAGAGATCAATTTCCCACAACTCCTATTGAGAAGATTTAGCTGTAGCCTATGTCAAAAAAAAATATGGGCACCACACACACACACACACACACACTCTGATTGGTACTGATTCTGGTCTGTTGGACACAAGAGCCCTGATAAAGAGCAATCAGGTTACATCACTATAACAGCCTGCTTCCCTCCTTCAAAGCCTCTTGTTGCTAATGTGTTTGTTTGGATGGGATGAAGGGTCTCTAGCCTGCGTAAGTCTGGGGTGAGAGAGGCAGCTAGGTCACCAGGGACACTGCATTTAGCTTGAACGCCGAATCAACTGAGACAGAGACACTCATAATGTCATTGTGGAACCCTTTTTCTTTCAACTAAAAACATTAACCTCATGCAACAATATGACCATATATGTTTCCCCACAATCAGGATCCTCCACATAGTGCTGCCTGCATATTGTCTACACAACTAATATTATGGTGACTCTTGAAAACATTGCTTATTCGTGAGAAGTAACTATTGTGTGGAATGTGCTTGGACACTTACCTGATCTTCCATAACATTACATAGCTCTTGATGAATGTTTCAGAATAAACAAAGTTTTCTAACTGCAAGTGAACCCCTTATCAAAATAATAATGTATACTGAACAAAAATATAAATGCAACATGTAAAGTGTTGGTGCCATGTGTCATGTTCCATATGCACAAAAAGCTTATTTCTCTCAAATTGTTTGCACAAATAAGTGTACATCCCTGTTAGTGATGAGCATTTCTCATTTGCCAAGATAATCCATCCACCTGACAGGTGTGGCATATCAAGAACCTGATTATACAGCATGATCATTACACAGGTGCACCTTATGCCGGAGACAATAAAAGGCCACTCTAAAATGTGCAGTTCTGTCACACAACACAATGCCACAGATGTCTCAAGTTTTGAGGGAGCGTGCAATAGACATGCCGAATGCAGGAATGTCCACCAGAGCTGTTGCCTGAGAATTTAATGTTCATTTATTTACCATAAACTGCCTACAACATCGTTTTAGAGAATTTGGTAGTACATCCAACCGGCCTCACAACTGAAGACCACGTGTAACCACGCCAGCCCAGGACCTCCACACCCAACTTCTTCACATGTGGGATCATCAGAGACCAGCCACCTGGACAGCTGCTGAAACTGTGGATTTGCAGAACCGAAGAATTTCTGCACAAACTGTCAGAAACCATCTCAGGGAAGCTCATCTGCGTGCTCGTCGTCCTCACCAGGGTATTGACCTGACTGCAGTTTGGCTTCGTAACAGCCTTCAGTGGGCAAATGCTCACATTCCATGGCCACTGACATGCTGGAGAAGTGTGCTCTTCATGGATGAATCCCGGTTTCAACTGTACTGGGCAGATGGCAGACAGCGTGTATGGCATCATGTGGGCGAGCGGTTTGCTGATATCAACGTTGTGAACAGAGTGCCCCATGGTGGCGGTGGGGTTATGGTATGGGCAGGTATAAGCTACAGACAACAAACACAATTGTATTTTATCGATGGCATTTTGAATGCACAGAGATACTGTGACCAGGTCCTGAGGCCCATTGTCGTGCCATTCATCCACCGCCATCACCTCATGTTAGAGCATGATAATGCACGGCCCCATGTCACAAGGATTTGTACACAATTCCTGGAAGCTGAACATGTCCCAGTTCTCCTATGGCCTGTATACTCACCAGACATGTCACCCATTGAATATGTTTGGGATGCTCTGGATCGACGTGTACGACAGCGCATTCCAGTTCCTACCAATAGCCAACAACTTCACACAGCCATTAAAGAGGAGTAGGACAACATTCCACAGGCACAATCTACAGCCCGATCAACTTTGAAGGAGATGTCTCTGGGGACTTATTCCCACCAGTGTGAATATTTTGTTTTTATTTCCCATGGCATTTACATGGCTCCAAGCCCAACTGGTTGAGTGCTATGCTGTCCAACTCTAGGAACAGGCCGGTGTGAGAGAGACCAAAAGGGTGCCCATCTGTTTGCATTAATTCTCCTCTTCAAAACCCCACTACGTAAGCTCCTTACATAAAGCATAAAATACAGTGTAATCTCTCTACCTACAGCCTACTCCTCCCCTCTACTACTTCTGTTGCTTGATTACCCCCCAATGAACTCTCTTTCTGATTATCTGGCTGTTCGTCGATGGATCACAAAAAGTCCAATGTACATTTATGGTTACACTGATTAAAGTGTCAGGCAAGTAAATGGTCCATTTGCCCGAGCCTCCCTCGCTGGGTGATTCCATATGTTGCTCTGCATCGCCTGTGGCAGCACAGAATGAAATACGACACGTGTGTGTGTGAGTGCGTGAGAGAGATCGAGAAATAGGAGAAATAAGAAGGTTAAGGAGAGCCCCCAAAAGTGACTGAAATATTACAACAGGCAGACAAAGGCACATTTGATCTAAATAAGAGGAACCTCATCTACAGTTCGATAAAATGCAAAATGTGGGAAAGATTAAAGTAGGCCCATTTAACGTTTTATTAAATTTTTGTGTCATCAAGTCAAATCAAATTGTATTGGTCACATACACGTGTTTAGCAGATGTTATTGCGGTTATAGCGAAATGCTTTTAAATCTGTCATCAGCCTGTCTAATAATAAATGGACACATTTGTTTAAAAAATGTTGATACTGACATCATTAATAAACCGTAGGCTACTTTCAGATACAATATAATTTAATATTTCTGTGATACCATGTCCTGTAACTTTACATTTGACAGCCCCGACCATTTGCTTCATACTGACGAAGTGGTGACGTAGGCTATATGCGACAGACTGTAATATGAAACTAAATAAGATATGAATACAGTATGCATATTTTCATTAGTCTGGAATAAATAACATTAAGTAGCCTTAAAACTTTACAGATGATTATGAGCAAATTAACATGCAAGAAGCCTGTCATGCGATTCACACTACATCCGTACATTTTAATTTCTATGCAGCCCAGCATTACCCCTTTCCTCACTGTAAACACCATTTTCTTCCGCAGCCATGAGATAAAGTAGTTCTTCTTTGAAACGCTGCTCTGCGTTTCGCTCAGTACCCTTCAAGTCTGCAGAAATCGAAGTGTCCAATTTTACCTCATTAGGTGATACCCATTTACAGGATTTGTATGCTACTTTCCGTAGGTTATGCTGTACCTATATGCTACTTTATAGAGCTTATGGATGCACTTTTTTTCCAACAGCATATAGTCAAATAATAAGACTAAATGCAAGAGAAATGTATTGAGGGAAAACGCACACGTATAAGGTCAGATGATTGGCCACATTCAATAGCCCTACAAGAGGAAAGATAATATATATTTTTGCTATTACGCTGTAAGGCACATAAGAAATCACTGGCATCACAATTGAAATGACACACTGCATTACTTCAAACGCTGTGCGTAAATTCAAGAAGTAAGACAATATTGACAATGGATATCATGATTCAAATAGAGACGTTCCTACTTACAGTAAAACAGAAGAGACGGAGGGATACACTCACACATGATCTCACCATTAGTCCGTCCTACTTCACGGATCACCTTCTACTAACTTCACGTTGACGAGTCAAATCCCCTGACTTCTCCAGTGATTGGTTAAACAACACGAATATCTCTTGCCTATTGGTCCGGCTAGTGTCAATCATGAAGCAGTGCCAATCAAGATAGATTGGGCAGCAGCAGCAACATTGTATCGTTTGACAGAACTAAATAGTTACCTTGTACATCAAGACGAACGATTTTTCTAAATTTATACTGACGTCGACAGACAGCCTATTAACATAATCTTTATTCCTCAATCAACATTTTAAATACATAGTCATATATTTTTGAATCTCCGGTTTTACCAGACAGATGTGGATACAGTTCTACAGGGTAAGTCACTCTTCACAAGCTCGCTAACGTTACTCAGGTTAGCTACCTGCTAGTGAATGTGTTTGGTCAGTAACATTAGGCATCTGGTTACTTTGAATAACTTACATTTAACAACATGTTGCTTTCGAATGGCCACTTTCTGATGTCATTGAACTGAGGGCAACTCCAAGCAACCATAATTCGGTGTGGTGGTCGCGCGCTGTCTCGTGCTTTATTTTGAGTGCCAAGGGTAGACTACATGATGGAGAGTTTGCTTGCTGGTTTGTACGTCTTGCAAACTAGGGCTTACTTTATGTCGCCTCAATGGTATGACACTAGCGTAGTTAATAAACGCGAATAATTGGTGATTGTATGGATGTAGGGATTCTCTTCCTTCGTGAGCGCAACAGCCGTGGTGACTGTTCACCAAGAGCTGTCAGAACGATTTATGAAAAGTGTCACCGATGTTTTGACACGATTACTCTTCAATTCTATGAATTGATTTCACTTAAGTGAGTAGTATGAATTGTTTACTGCATACTTTATTCCTATTGAGGCTATTGTTGGTTGTTCCTTCATGGCAGACACGCAATTCGATGGTCTCTTTCTCCATCGGCAAGAGAGTTACAGCACAGCATAGCATAGCGCAAAGAGAGCATCAAGGTGTCAGAAAAAAAGTAATTTAAGGAACCTTTGGTGTCAACGGAATGCGCATGTAAGCCAACGTTAATGTTTTGCATCCATCAAATGGTAAACATTGCCTAAACACTTTTGACCTGATTGTATAAGAATTTGACGGCGCAAAAATGGTTGCCTGTGGTATAATTGCTGTTTTCTCAAGGGAAAAGTGTCAACAAACTATTGAGGACTCCTACAATCCGGAATCCATTTGCCTGTGAACGTGTTGGCGATAGCGTGTGTAGACTAAATCTTCAGTGTAATTAGTGTGTTGTAATAGGAATTCTTTCCCAATATTCTTTGAGGGAGAAATTATATTCTGTCAGTTTTTCCATTACCCTTGCATGTTGTTTTTACAGTAAAATAGGACGTCTAGTTATTTTAATTAATGCTCTGCTTAAACCTTAATATGTGACAGTTTAGTGTCTCACCTGTGGGATTAAATGTATTAATGTCTTTCCCCTCCCCTGTAAATGAGGGGCATAAAATGATGAGTGTTTCAGCTATGCATGCAGGTATAGTGCACGTTGTGATTCCAGTCAGGGGGTCACATGGCAGAGACAGGGTCCTTAGGGACACAGTCCAGATAGAGGTTCTCACCAGCCCTGGCAAGCCTCAGAGCAGTCAGAGACCGAGTAGGAGATTACAGGAGAATGAGCTGTCCCCGTAAGGACATGTCCCTGTGTTTCCCGCTAAGGAGTACTTACAGGTAAGACAGGGAACAAATTACACTTTTCACCCTGATAAAAAGATAAAGGCTAATCTGTTTTCATCATTGAGACAGTTTGGGTCAGGACCAGTGCCATGGACTGGGTATTCCAACCAATACAAAATAACTCTGCTGTCTCTGACATTGTCAAGATGTCAGAGCTAATGGGAGCTTTACACCCCTCCCCCTCACAGCTCCCCCTACCTTATCTATTCTCGTCTCTCTGGAAGACACTGGCCCTCATGAGTCTCCTGTGCTGGCCTCAATTTTGACATCATTAGAGGCTCCCGCCATCATTCCCGCATGTGCCACAGGACACAGTAGGATGTCATGAAATAGTTTAAAGTGTTTAGGCATTGCAATTGGATGAATTGCACCCCCTTTATTTCTCCACAGACACACACACACACACACACACACAGCCTAAATTGGCAGATTGAGTGTAAGTAGACTTTTACTTTGCTATGCCTAAAAACGACAAATAACTTTAAGGCTCAGCAAAGTAAAAACATTTTTTTGTGCCTGAGAAGCGTGACGACATCCTACTAGCCTCTGCCAAACAAGTCTCTTACACTTTTTATTTTATTTAAGCTTTTATTTAACTAGGCAAGTCAGTTAAGAACAAATCTATATTTACATTGATGGCCTAAGAACAGAGGGCAAACTGCCTTGTTCAGGGACCGAACAACATATTTTTACCTTGTCAGCTCTGGGATTCAATCTAGCAACCTTTCAGTTATTGGCCCAACGCTCTAACCACTAGGCTACCTGCCGCTCCTCCTTCTCTCCTATTTAATAATGGGCAACTCAAAAATGTAACTTAAGTTATATTAAAGGCAAATGGGTAACACTTTACATTAAGTTGGTCTTATACCTATGTAATAACTCTGTAATTACAGAAGTGAAAACATAATGTTTTTATGGCGCCCTCAGTATAGCCATGCCACATGGTGGCTCCAGTCAAAAAAATAAGATTCCTCTTGTTAACTCAGTCTCCAAGGAATAACAATCATCCTCTCATGCTGCAGCGACCTGCTTGACTGCAAATACAGATGGTCAGCTATAGTGCTCTTCAGACATCTCACATGTGGCCCATACAATTACTGTATTTTTATGTGTGTGAATGTGAATGTAAAATATTTGTTTTGGTGTGAGCATCTATAGGGAGGGAATGACAGAGAGAGTAAGAATACTTGAGAAGGGAGAGAAGTGGGGGTCTAGCAATATATGGATTAGACTAAAGAGTGAGTGATCAGCATAGCCCTAAATCCTAAAGATGGCTGCTGCCCAGAACATTCTATTGGTCAAGGCCTTCTCTCCTCCAATTACAGGGTAATTTCAATTAAGCACTAATCTCTGGGGCAATCAATGGTGTACTGGCCACCCCTTGCCTGACACAAATATTGATGTGATTTAATCACAGCCTAACCCTAGGCTAAAATAATGCCTGGACAGTTCAAGTTAAATGTCTGTCTGACCTCCCATGCACTGGCTTACAGCTGACCTCATGTTATCTCGCTCTATTGCGAAGGAAGATGTCTTATCTTCACTTCAGTCAGGTCAGATAAGTATAGCCTCTGTTTATTGTCATGCCGAAGAACCCAATTGTTCCACCTGTATCAAACCAACAGCTTTGGAAAGAATGAGAGCATTTTAGTTATATCAAGTATAAAATACTGAGTGTGTGCTCTCGCTGTGTTTGTATCATGGCCTCTTTTTGTGTGGTCTTTTATTCCAAAGCAGCTTTGCCCACTGCTTTTCCCACGCTGAGTGTTTAGAGCAGGAAGAACTCCGCTGCACAACAGGGTCCTGCCTTCTGCCATTATGGCTGTGATTCAGCCATCACAGGGCCTCACTTTACACCAGCACACTGTAAGGGAAAGACATGTCACCCTCTCTCTTCACTTAATGGAGCCACAAGCCAAAGGTGCTTAAAGTGAGAAGTATACTGGCAAGATTCGCCTCTCCATCCCCTTTCCTTCCATGTCATTTCAAAATGGCCTCCCCTCAATGCTTCATCCTGAAATTGCAGCCAGATGACCTCTGCACAGAGAAAATATCTATAGAGGTGTAATGTGTCTTGGCAACCTTTGTCTCCCAACCATCCCTCCAAGGATTAAAGCCCAGTGAGCTCTGCTTCTCCTTAGCTATAGGGCAGAAAACTCTTTACTAACCCAGGACTAATCTCTCCTCCAGCAAGCTCTTAATTGCTGACCTCATGTAGAGCGATGGCCCAGTAACCGAAAGGTTGCTGGATAGAAATCACAGAGCTAGGTACAAATCTGTCGTTCTGACCCTGAACAAGGCAGTTAGCCCACTGTTTCCCGGTAGGCCGTAATTGTAAATAAGAATTTGTTCTTAACTGGCTTGCCTAGTTAAATAAAGTTTTTAAATAAAAAATGAAATAATAATTGAGCCATCAGCAGCTGATTCAGGGGTTAAACATCAATTAAGGTAATGTGCAGAGGCACAGAGGAGAGAGGGATCCAGTCCAGAGGCAGGGAGGTCGACTAGGACCTAGGGTCCCTGAAGAAAAGGGGGGCAGTGGAGGGGATACTGTGGGAGAAGTGGAGATGTGAAGTGCCCGCTTAGGGATGAGTGATTTGGACCATGGAGTGGAACAGGTCGACGGTGATAATGAGATTCTCTACCGATCAGTGGTAATAGAACATGAAAAACGGTTCGGTACTAGAATTTTTGTTACTTTCGTTTCTTCTGTCAAACGTGTTTCACGTCATCTACTGATTGAGAGAGGATTAAGTCTATCAGCGCAGCCGATGTCCCCTTGTAGCACGAGAGCACCATGCATGCTCCACTTACTCATTGCTAGCTTTAGCCTGTCCTGAGGAACCACTGTTCTAACTGGTAGTCTGGGCTGCATCACCACTCGTGCTGCACAGAAGTTAACACACTTGAATAATGCAACACGTCATGTAGAAATGTTGAAACGGTTCATTACTGGTTGCAAAACAATGTCCATTACAGTCTAGAGCACTTTACAATGCAATAAGATGATACCGGCATCTTCCAGTTTTGTAGGCTAACTTTCCTTGCTAACTTACAGTTGGAGCTAACATCAATTCACTTACATAGTACCTTGTGTGTGATAATATGCAAACCATAATGCAAAAAGCAGATTTTCGCTAGTAGCATTTTAGCTAAAGACTTATGCTAGCCGTCTAGTCTGTTTATAAATGTGCAATAACCATAAAAAGCACAATTTATATAAGGAGTTGGCAACTCGTTCTCATTCTGAGAAATAAGGTAGGTCACTTGATTTCAACTTCTGAACAAAGTGGAGGGGCTAGCATGCTGTCCAAAATGGTTAGAGACGGACAGAAGGGTGTGTTCGTAACAATTCAACTGTTCTACCTTGTTAGCTAGCAAATAGATTCAAGTTGGCTAAACATAAAATATAAAGATTAGATGGCTACTCACTATAGATAGGGCTGGGAATTGCCAGGGACCTTACGATTTTATCACGATACTTAGGTGGCGATACGATATGTATTGCAACTCACAATTTTATATTTATTGTAATTTAATACTGTGATTTTATTGCAATTTTGATGTTCCAAACATATTGTTTTGATCAGTTATATAAATAAAAGTGCTGGAAACAAATTGGCTTTCTATTTAACATTTAGATAGAGAACGAGCTATGAAGGGAAAATACTGTAGTTTTGGTGCAGGTACAGCCAACTAGCACAAAATAATATAGCTAAATTGTCAATACGATATATTGTCAAATAATATCCCGATATGTAATTGTATCGATTTGTCTCCACTCCCATCACTAACTCACTAGCATCTGGGCTTGTGCTTGAGAGATTGTTTATGAGACCTGTGTTAATTTTCTATAATGCCTGCTACAAGAAGTTAGTCATTATTAGTGAATGTGCGTTATGTGTGGTTCTAGTTAAATCTAACAAAAAGGGCATTTTCATAGACAGAATTGAATGCCAGATCAGTGATTAAGTTCCAAATGGAAGGTGAACATATTTATTCTGTATCCCCACAAAATCAGCCAAAACAAGCTCAATAATTCAATGCATACACACACTCATTGAATATGATTCACCTGTATTGTGAATAGGCCTAGGCTACATCTTCATTTACACAATTTAGCAATAGACTAGAGATTTACCATTTAAAATACATGTTTACTATTATATGGTTAAACAAACAAAGTAAAAATAAAAAAGTTAAATGTAATGATATTGAACTCAAAAGGTATGGATCAAGTGCCATTCTGTTACTTTGGCTAATATGCCTTTTTTTAACGTATCATTTTGGTATAGAGTATCGTGATTCTAAAACTGGTATCGGTATCGAAGTCAAAATTCTCGTATTGTGAGTGGTAACGGCCTGGTACAGTTGAGGTCTGATGGAGTAGTCTTATTCTAATTACCAAAGGGTGGTTCTTGGCATACCCCCAATCTAAAGGCAAAGTAGAGAGGATTGTCATATTCTCAACAAGATTGTAGGTAGTCTATTTGAAGTTCCCATTTAGCATATTTTACTGCCCTTCAGATTTGATTCCCAACCACCTTTTCTTGGTCATTTTGAATAAGCAGAGGTGATTGAATGTTATGAAATAACCTGACTAGCAGTGAGAAACAGCTGAAATCCTCTCATATTATTTAGAAATATTTTATTTGACTTGAAACGGCTGTTTGCTTTCTAGCGGAGGTTCAAACACCTTCGACCTGAGCATGTAGAACTTCGCACTAGTTAATTGGGTACAAGGATGCTTCAATGCTTCAATGTTTCAAACAGCTCCAACACACCAAAGACTAATCTCATGAGCATTTGAATCTGTTACATCCGTTCTCTGAACTAAAAAACTATGAGAACTGACTGGTGTCACTCTGGAAAAACAAGGTCCCTGAAACGAGGTGGTTGATTTTGTGTGACCACCGGTGTCAGCTTACAGCAAAAATAGCAGCTGCTCGCCTCTTGAAAGGGAAGTTAGGTTCCACATCTCTGCTTGTTAGAATTCAACCATAGACTTAAAGCCGTGAATGGTATAGCGATTAGCGTTCCATTGTACTGCCAGTCATAAAAGCATACCAATGATTCCCTATTAATTTAATATACTGAAGCATTCATCAATTCTCACTGGAGCCGTTAGTCTACTATAACTAAAATAACATTTCCTTTCCTTTCACAGCTCTAAATGGTCACTCTTGATCCTTGTTGTTGTAACAGCATTAGTAAGCATGTTAACATCTCGCATTGATTAGATGGACTCTGAAAGATGAAGAGATCTTCCGTGGTTCTTGTAAGGGCAGCTAAATTCACTGAAATGACCCATCTTAACAGTTCTTCAAAAGTTGGTTTATCATCAGATACCATTGTCTTGTGATTGGTTTGCTCACCATGTTTCTATATGTATGTCAATCATGCATCAGGTTATAGCTATCAGTGATCAATGTTTTGTAAAAAAATATAGCTTAAGAGAAAAAAAATCAATGGTAAATCCTTACATCCAGTTGTTGCTTTTCTCTAAAAATACTCGACTCAGAGCACTACATTTATCCAATCCGCCTCTAAAGACTGCTTGAAATATACAGCTTTGGAGCAAAACATTGAAATCTGGGTTGACCTCCTTTTGGCTAGTAGGTAGAAACAGATGAATAAATCAAAATGGTGAATGCACGTAACATGTATTTTTATCTGGGATTATGGAATCTGTAGGAGTATATTAAAACTCCCTCATTCCGTTCCATGACGGTGTCCATATCCGTTTGTTTTCATTCTTCTTCTCTACCACTCAGTAGTTTTGCCAGAGGCTTTATCCAGATGAAGTCGAATTTTCCTCCTTAATATACTCTTTGCGAATAGAAAGGGTAATCTTGCTTAATGCCAACCGAATGGGCTTTTTGGGGGTCTTTGGTGGGATCAAGACATCACAACACATTTAGGCTAAATGCAACACATATGCACGATTATCATTAACAAATGAGTCTGGGATGAGCAGGGATGAGCAGGGATTCGGAACACAAAGTGTTACACTACACCACACAGGGGCCAGCGTGACCTTGACTGTGGTGTCAATTTAATTACATTTGTGTTCATTCAGTTCAAATCAGGCAAGCCTTTTTTCTGTCATTTTCTACATAAAAGATCTCAAAGAAACAAGGTAATGAGAACAGTATTTAGAAAGTCTACTGAGTCGAGCACAAATGGTTCATAACTAACCTGAACCAGTGTGTTCAGGTAATGTTAGATTTAATGTAAGGGGAGAGGACGTTGGATCAGGTTCAGCAACCACCAGTGAACTGTATTTAAACAGAGTATTGGATGAGGCCTTTGGGAAAACCAACCCGTGTTCTTTGGAAAATGCAGCTGAATCCATTGGACAATGTGAAAACTTCAAGTACAGTGGGAAGGTCTGTCATTTTTACGAGAGTTCAAAATCCTCCAGGAGAGAGACAAAAGTAGAAATGAAGAGACTTCCACAGCTGTAGAGAAATATAATAATCCAAACTTTGAGACTGAAAGAGAAAAAGAGCGAGTGAGACCAAGCACCAGCAATGCCGCTGTGCTGACGGGGTTACCGTGCTGCGAGAGCAGGGGCTGGCCATCACTTCGGAACAGCTGAAACGGCAAGCGCCCGAGCTGAAACACTACACCTCCGTCTCTCACACTCCTCTCTCCTTCTTCTTCTCTCCCTCTTTCCCTTTGATCTCAAGTCTTGCCATTACTTGCTCTTCATCCTTTCCAAACTCCCCTCCCATCTTGTTCCCCCCAAACCTGTGTCTTACACTTGTTATGTCACTAACTTACGGCAAATGCTGTAAGTTGTGCCCTCATTTGAATGTATATCACCCTTTCCTCACTGCGGCGTGATATAGTTTTATGGTTGTACAGATGTGGTACAGTAGTGGGGTCATCTGCACAGGGCTCATTGAGTTAGCCGTGCGCTCCATGCAGGGTGTGTTAGGTTACGTTGGGAGGGAAGATGGCTGGCTTTTCCCTCTTCTCTTGTGAAGCAGCCATTACCCAGAGTTGGGAATGGTTCCAGTGAGTCAGGGAGAGAGTAAAAAATCCCCTCTCCACCCTTCCAAAGTGACACACTTTCCATTGTGTTGCGTGTGTGTGCGTGCATGGGTGCTGGTCTGGTACTGATCCCCAGCAGCAATCTGAGTAGTGTGGACAGCAACTGGGAAGGGCAATCTGATGTTACCATGGAACAAGTGTTGAAATGGCAGACTACTGCATGTCATAGAGCCTTTGGACCACTGAAATACAGTCTATAATTAGGTTTACATTCAACCTTTTTATGCTAGTAAAGTACATGTCGGATAAAAAATGTAATGACATGCCTGATGGAAACAGCTAATTTGTTGGTCAAATTTCCAAATGTAGACCAAACAAAATATGCTAGACAAGGTGGGATCAGTTTGTGTCTGTAAAATTAAATATGCTTGAAATGGCGGTGGCAAGTCTGAGGTCCTCCGACTACGACTTGGGAAAGCATGCAGTTTATTAGTCTACAGATTAAATAAATTATGATGAACTTCACAGGATGGTGAAAGTGCACAGTGATGAGCTTGATGCACCTTTCCAATAAATATCCAGGTTCTTATTCTGATGACATGGTGATCGATGTTTGGCTGCCGTTTGACAAATAAAATAATCTTGCTCTTTTGTCCATAATAATCTCATCATGTGGGCTATACCCACACTGTGTCTGTGAGCTGTTGGCTTAGACGTACATGCCAATACCAGAGTGGGCTATATAGCAATGCAGGTGGTCAGTTAGTTTGCCATGGGGAAAATGCAGTGACATTCTAGATAGAAATTGTGACAAAAATACACTAACCGACAGCCTCACCGTTCCTCTCCATGTATTAGATAACATTTCATTTCAGCGTGTTTGCTGACTGACTCGTCCTCACCTCTCTCTCTCTCCCAGGCCTCTTATGCTCTTCATCCCACACAGTCATATGTGCACACACAGAGACCTCTATCCACTGAGATAGATACACACACACACACACACTCTCTAACACTCACGCTATGTGTTTACAAGTCAGCTTCCATGTGCGCTTTGGCCTCAACACTCCAAGTGCATCTTAACCACTCCTTCCTCTGGAGGAGTCTGGCAATTGTTTATATAATTGAAATGGTTATCATATTACAGCTAAAAGCCAGCAGACTAATATCCTTCAGAAAGAAAGATAAATAGAGAGAAGCATGGAGAGGAAGAAAATAAGTGGGAGAAAATGTAAGACATTCAGCAAGGATAGATGGATGGAGAGATTGGAGGGTGAGAAGGTAAGTGACAAGAGTGAGGAAAAGTGTTCTGCTCTATTTTGCACACACAGCAAGAATACCCAAATCCTAAAAATAAAATAAATTCACCCCATGGTTGGTTTTCCCATCCAATCCAAAGAAGTGCTGTGCTTTCAAATCCCCTCTCTTCTAGAGCTTTAACCTTTTACAAACTGTCTACTTGTCCTAAATATGAAGACAGCATTCCCTCACAATTCAACTATCACGAGTCTTTCACTCAGTCTGTCACCCTTGAGACTCTGGGATCACAGCTCCCTGTAAGAAGAGCACTGCAACCACTGGTACTTTAACTGCAGCCCGAGGCCCCTTCAGCTGCTTTGACCTTCTACCACTACCTGTAAAACTTGCTGCAATTAATTTTCATTGTGTGTGTCAGTCTAGTATACTCATGAGAAGGTTAAGAACATCTGACTTGTATACTTTTTTAATGATTGTATTATTTTTAATAATTGAAAGCAAACATGTAATACAAAATAGGGCATCATGTAACATAATGTCTACAGATTACATAAAAACATTGAGAAATTATTCCGGATTAAAACTGTAGTAACACTGAGGACATCCGTAAGGGAAGCAGCAAAGGAGCTTGGCTGGTTTGCTTGTGCCATAGTTCTAGTCGACACCAGAGTAGCATGTGTTGACGCTCTCACATACTGTACACAGTGCCCACACACTGAGCCGCGTGGTCAAACCAAGCCTCTCCAACACATGCTGTCAGGTCATAAAGCTCTTTTTTAAAGGGACAGAGAATAGGTGGGTTGGAGATGGAGAGGTCAACTGAGTTGGACGGGTGGTTACTGGCATGTCTGCCTGTGTGTGCGGCTCAGAGGATTTATGGAGCTGGGGACTAAGAGGAGAGGAAGGGGGTTATAAAGGGTCCCCTCTGACCCACCTGTAGCCTGTCAGCTGTTGTAAGCCTGTTAAAACGTCAGCTGTTTCTGAGATGTGTGTGTGTTAGATGGTGGATAAGGAAGGGAGGAGTTTTTGTGGAGGCCTCTCCACACCACTGTGTACATCAAATGTCTCGTCGCCTGGGTGTCTGTGCACAACACAGCGCCACGTCTGCATTGTGTGCAATGACAGTTGGGCCATGTCACACCGTGCTATGCCGAGTAGCTCATATACCCCCCCCCCAGTCTTATTTTCCCATAGGGTCAGCTGTTAGGGTCAGCTGCCTTCATTTTAAATGCCCAAGTAATCATCTAGCACAGCTCTTGTGCACACCAGTCCATGGTGCTCTGAAGGACAGACTTCTGGACCCAATATGAAAAAGGTTTACTGAAAAAGCACAGGTTGCCTCTTCTGTTAAATCCTATCTTGAATCTTATAGGACTGTAATGGCTAGAAATAGCCATTCAGGTTGGGCGGTATCCAGATTTTCATATCTTCATACCGTCCTACTCTCACCCCGAGATTTACGGTGTTACAGGCTTAGTGCACAAGAGGGCACCAAAAAACACGAAAAAGCCCATTGGGCGTCTACCAGAATGCTAACAAAATAAGCACAAGTAATGGCGATTTTCCATGAAGGCTGCTAGCTAAATTTGCTAACAAGTGAAAATGAAAATAAACAAATTGCAAAGACAGGCAAACCAACTCATAAAGTCATGTGTGTGTGTATATATATATATATATATATATATATATATGGTCAGCTATATATACAGTGCCTTGCGAAAGTATTCGGCCCCCTTGAACTTCTGAGTCTCATTGTGGTTTAGAAGAACAGTTTTCTCTGAGTCACATTGTGGTTTAGAAGAACAGTTTTCTCTGAGTCACATTGTGGTTTAGAAGAACAGTTTTCTCTGAGTCTCATTGTGGTTTAGAAGAACAGTTTTCTCTGAGTCTCATTGTGGTTTAGAAGAACAGTTTTCTCTGAGTCTCATTGTGGTTTAGAAGAACAGTTTTCTCTGAGTCTCATTGTGGTTTAGAGCCTGATGGACACTGGGACAAGTACAGTGCCTTGCGAAAGTATTCGGCCCCCTTGAACTTTGCGACCTTTTGCCACATTTCAGGCTTCAAACATAAAGATATAAAACTGTATTTTTTGTGTGAAGAATCAACAACAAGTGGGACACAATCATGAAGTGGAACGACATTTATTGGATATTTCAAACTTTTTTAACAAATCAAAAACTGAAAAATTGGGCGTGCAAAATTATTCAGCCCCTTAAGTTAATACTTTGTAGCGCCACCTTTTGCTGCGATTACAGCTGTAAGTCGCTTGGGGTATGTCTCTATCAGTTTTGCACATCGAGAGACTGAATTTTTTTTCCCATTCCTCCTTGCAAAACAGCTCGAGCTCAGTGAGGTTGGATGGAGAGCATTTGTGAACAGCAGTTTTCAGTTCTTTCCTCAGATTCTCGATTGGATTCAGGTCTGGACTTTGACTTGGCCATTCTAACACCTGGATATGTTTATTTTTGAACCATTCCATTGTAGATTTTGCTTTATGTTTTGGATCATTGTCTTGTTGGAAGACAAATCTCCGTCCCAGTCTCAGGTCTTTTGCAGACTCCTTCAGGTTTTCTTCCAGAATGGTCCTGTATTTGGCTCCATCCATCTTCCCATCAATTTTAACCATCTTCCCTGTCCCTGCTGAAGAAAAGCAGGCCCAAACCATGATGCTGCCACCACCATGTTTGACAGTGGGGATGGTGTGTTCAGGGTGATGAGCTGTGTTGCTTTTACGCCAAACATAACGTCTTGCATTGTTGCCAAAAAGTTCAATTTTGGTTTCATCTGACCAGAGCACCTTCTTCCACATGTTTGGTGTGTCTCCCAGGTGGCTTGTGGCAAACTTTAAACGACACTTTTTATGGATATCTTTAAGAAATGGCTTTCTTCTTGCCACTCTTCCATAAAGGCCAGATTTGTGCAATATACGACTGATTGTTGTCCTATGGACAGAGTCTCCCACCTCAGCTGTAGATCTCTGCAGTTCATCCAGAGTGATCATGGGCCTCTTGGCTGCATCTCTGATCAGTCTTCTCCTTGTATGAGCTGAAAGTTTAGAGGGACGGCCAGGTCTTGGTAGATTTGCAGTAGTCTGATACTGTTACGGTGCGTGAATGAGGACCCAAAAGCGAATTAACGTAAACAGAGCTTCTTTAATAACAAAACAAAACGTAGGCTCAGATGGACCGGCAGGTTCCGACAGGACAGGACAGGGTTGCAGCAAACATGACGATAGTCTGGTTCAGGCATGAACAACACAAACAAGAATCCGACAAAGACAGGAGCAGAAACAGAGAGAGATATAGGGACCTAATCAGAGGGAAAAAGGGAACAGGTGGGAAAAGGGGTGAATGAGGTAGTCAGAGAAGACAAGGAACAGCTGGGGGAAAGAGGGACAGAAACGGTAACCTAGTACGACCAGCAGAGGGAGACAGGGTGAAAGGAAAGGACAGAAACAAGACACAACATGACAATACATGACAGTACCCCCCCACTCACCGAGCGCCTCCTGGCGCACTCGAGGAGGAAACCTGGCGGCAACGGAGGAAATCCTCGATCAGCGCACGGTCCAGCACGTCCCGAGAGGGAACCCAACTCCTCTCCTCAGGACCGTACCCCTCCCAATCTACGAGGTACTGATGACCACGGCCCCGAGGACGCATGTCCAAAATCCTACGGACCCTGTAGATGGGTGCGCCCTCGACAAGGATGGGGGGGGGGGGGAAGACGAGCGGGGGCGCGAAGAACGGGCTTGACACAGGAGACATGGAAGACCGGGTGGACGCGACGAAGATATCGCGGAAGAAGAAGTCGAACTGCGACAGGATTAATGATCCGAGAAATACGGAACGGACCAATGAACCGCGGGGTCAACTTGCGAGAAGTGGTCTTAAGGGGAAGGTTCTGAGTGGAGAGCCAAACTCTCTGACCGCGACAATATCTAGGACTCTTAGTTCTACGCTTATTAGCAGCCCTCACAGTCTGCGCCCTATAACGGCAAAGTGCAGACCTGACCCTCTTCCAGGTGCGCTCGCAACGTTGGACAAAAGCCTGAGCGGAGGGGACGCTGGACTCGGCGAACTGAGATGAGAACAGCGGAGGCTGGTACCCGAGGCTACTCTGAAAAGGAGATAGCCCGGTCGCAGACGAAGGAAGCGAGTTGTGGGCGTATTCTGCCCAGGGGAGCTGTTCTGACCAAGACGCAGGGTTGCGAAAAGAAAGACTGCGTAAGATGCGACCAATAGTCTGATTGGCCCGTTCTGCTTGACCGTTAGACTGGGGGTGAAAGCCGGAAGAGAGACTGACGGAAGCCCCAATCAAACGGCAAAACTCCCTCCAAAATTGAGACGTGAATTGCGGACCTCTGTCCGAAACGACGTCTGACGGAAGGCCATGAACTCTGAAAACATTCTCGATGATGATTTGTGCCGTCTCTTTAGCAGAAGGAAGCTTAGCAAGGGGAATAAAATGAGCCGCCTTAGAGAACCTGTCGACAACCGTAAGAATAACAGTCTTCCCCGCTGACGAAGGCAGTCCGGTGACAAAATCTAAGGCGATGTGAGACCACGGTCGAGAGGGAATGGGAAGCGGCCTGAGACGGCCGGCAGGAGGAGAGTTACCGGACTTAGTCTGCGCGCAGACCGAACAAGCAGCCACGAAGCGACGCGTGTCATGCTCCCGGGTGGGCCACCAAAAGCGCTGGCGAATGGAAGCAAGCGTACCCCGAACGCCAGGGTGGCCGGCTAACTTGGCAGAGTGAGCCCACTGAAGAACGGCCAGACGAGTAGGAACGGGAACGAAAAGAAGGTTCCTGGGACAAGCGCGCGGCGACGGAGTTTGAGTGAGTGCTTGCTTTACCTGCCTCTCAATTCCCCAGACAGTCAACCCGACAACACGCCCCTCAGGGAGAATCCCCTCGGGGTCAGTGGAGGCTACTGAAGAACTGAAGAGACGAGATAAAGCATCAGGCTTGGTGTTCTTAGAGCCCGGACGATAAGAAATCACAAACTCGAAACGAGCGAAAAACAGCGCCCAGCGCGCCTGACGCGCATTAAGTCGTTTGGCAGAACGGATGTACTCAAGGTTCCTATGGTCAGTCCAAACGACAAAAGGAACGGTCGCCCCCTCCAACCACTGTCGCCATTCGCCTAGGGCTAAGCGGATGGCGAGCAGTTCGCGGTTTCCCACATCATAGTTACGTTCCGACGGCGACAGGCGATGAGAAAAATACGCGCAAGGGTGGACCTTGTCGTCAGAGAAGGAGCGCTGAGAAAGAATGGCTCCCACGCCCACCTCTGACGCGTCAACCTCGACAATGAACTGTCTAGAGACGTCAGGTGTAACAAGGATAGGTGCGGATGTAAAACGATTCTTGAGGAGATCAAAAGCTCCCTGGGCGGAAACGGACCACTTAAAGCACGTCTTGACAGAAGTAAGGGCTGTGAGAGGGGCTGCCACCTGACCGAAATTACGGATGAAACGACGATAGAAGTTCGCGAAGCCGAGAAAGCGCTGCAACTCGACGCGTGACTTAGGGACGGGCCAATCAATGACAGCTTGGACCTTAGCGGGATCCATCTTAATGCCTTCAGCGGAAATAACAGAACCGAGAAATGTGACGGAGGAGGCATGAAAAGAGCACTTCTCAGCCTTCACAAAAAGACAATTCTCTAAAAGGCGCTGGAGGACACGTCGAACGTGCTGAACATGAATCTGGAGTGACGGTGAAAAAATCAGGATATCGTCAAGGTAAACGAAAACAAAGATGTTCAGCATGTCTCTCAGGACATCATTGACTAATGCCTGAAAGACAGCTGGAGCGTTAGCGAGGCCGAAAGGAAGAACCCGGTATTCAAAGTGCCCTAACGGAGTGTTAAACGCCGTCTTCCACTCGTCCCCCTCCCTGATGCGCACGAGATGGTAAGCGTTACGAAGGTCCAACTTAGTGAAAAACCTGGCTCCCTGCAGGATCTCGAAGGCTGAAGACATAAGAGGAAGCGGATAACGATTCTTCACTGTTATGTCATTCAGCCCTCGATAATCTATGCAGGGGCGCAGGGACCCGTCCTTCTTCTTAACAAAAAAAAACCCCGCTCCGGCGGGAGAGGAGGAGGGGACTATGGTACCGGCGGCAAGAGCTACAGACAAATAATCTTCGAGAGCCTTACGTTCGGGAGCCGACAGAGAGTATAGTCTACCCCGGGGGGGAGTGGTTCCCGGAAGGAGATCAATACTACAATCATACGACCGGTGTGGAGGAAGAGAGGTGGCCCTGGACCGACTGAACACCGTGCGCAGATCGTGATATTCCTCCGGCACCCCTGTCAAATCACCAGGCTCCTCCTGTGAAGAAGAGACAGAGGAAACAGGAGGGATAGCAGACATTAAACATTTCACATGACAAGAGACGTTCCAGGAGAGGATAGAATTACTAGACCAATTAATGGAAGGATTATGACAAACTAGCCAGGGATGGCCCAAAACAACAGGTGTAAAAGGTGAACGAAAAATTAAAAAAGAAATGGTTTCGCTATGATTACCAGAAACAGTGAGGGTTAAAGGTAGCGTCTCACGCTGAATCCTGGGGAGAGGACTACCATCCAGGGCGAACAAGGCCGTGGACTCCCTTAACTGTCTGAGAGGAATGTCATGTTCCCGAGCCCAGGTCTCGTCCATAAAACAGCCCTCCGCCCCAGAGTCTATTAAGGCACTGCAGGAAGCTGACGAACCGGTCCAGCGTAGATGGACCGACAAGGTAGTGCAGGATCTTGAAGGAGAGACAGGAGTAGTAGCGCTCACCAGTAGCCCTCCGCTTACTGATGAGCTCTGGCTTTTACTGGACATGAAGTGACAAAATGACCAGCAGAACCGCAATAGAGACAGAGGCGGTTGGTGATTCTCCGTTCCCTCTCCTTAGTCGAGATGCGGATACCTCCCAGCTGCATAGGCTCAGCACCCGAGCCGGCAGAGGAAGATGGTAGTGATGCGGAGAGGGGGGCAACGGAGAACGCGAGCTCCTTTCCACGAGCTCGGTGACGAAGATCAACCCGTCGCTCAATGCGAATAGCGAGTTCAATCAAGGAATACACGCTGGAAGGAACCTCCCGGGAGAGAATCTCATCCTTTACCTCTGCGCGGAGACCCTCCAGAAAACGAGCGAGCAAAGCCGGCTCGTTCCAGCCACTGGAGGCAGCAAGAGTGCGAAACTCAATAGAGTAGTCTGTTATGGATCGATTACCCTGACATAGGGAAGACAGGGCCCTGGAAGCCTCCTCCCCAAAAACAGATCGATCAAAAACCCGTATCATCTCCTCCTTAAAGTCCTGATACTGGTTAGTACACTCAGCCCTTACTTCCCAGATTGCCGTGCCCCACTCACGAGCCCGTCCAGTAAGGAGAGATATGACGTAGGCGACACGAGCAGTGCTCCTGGAGTAAGTGTTGGGCTGGAGAGAAAACACAATATCACACTGGGTGAGGAACGAGCGGCATTCAGTGGGCTCCCCAGAGTAACACGGCGGGTTATTGATTCTGGGCTCCGGAGATTCGAAAGCCCTGGAAGTGGCCGGTGGATCGAGGCGGAGATGGTGAACCTGTTCTGTGAGGTTGGAGACTTGGGTGGCCAGGGTCTCAACGGCATGTCGAGCAGCAGACAATTCCTGCTTGTGTCTGCCTAGCATCGCTCCCTGGATCTCGACGGCTGAGTGGAGAGGATCCGAAGTCGCTGGGTCCATTCTTGGTCGGATTCTTCTGTTACGGTGCGTGAATGAGGACCCAAAAGCGAATTAACGTAAACAGAGCTTCTTTAATAACAAAACAAAACGTAGGCTCAGATGGACCGGCAGGTTCCGACAGGACAGGACAAGGTTGCAGCAAACATGACGATAGTCTGGTTCAGGCATGAACAACACAAACAAGAATCCGACAAAGACAGGAGCAGAAACAGAGAGAGATATAGGGACCTAATCAGAGGCAAAAAGGGAACAGGTGGGAAAAGGGGTGAATGAGGTAGTCAGAGAAGACAAGGAACAGCTGGGGGAAAGAGGGACAGAAACGGTAACCTAGTACGACCAGCAGAGGGAGACAGGGTGAAAGGAAAGGACAGAAACAAGACACAACATGACAATACATGACAGATACTCCTTCCATTTCAATATTATCGCTTGCACAGTTCTCCTTGGGATGTTTAGAGCTTGGGAAATCTTTTTGTATCTAAATCCGGCTTTAAACTTCTTCACAACAGTATCTCGGACCTGCCTGGTGTGTTCCTTGTTCTTCATGATGCTCTCTGCGCTTTTAATGGACCTCTGAGACTATCACAGTGCAGGTGCATTTATACGGAGACTTGATTACACACAGGTGGATTGTATTTATCATCATTAGTCATTTAGGTCAACATTGGATCATTCAGAGATCCTCACTGAACTTCTGGAGAGAGTTTGCTGCACTGAAAGTAAAGGGGCTGAATAATTTTGCACGCCCAATTTTTCAGTTTTTGATTTGTTAAAAAAGTTTGAAAAATCCAATAAATGTCGTTCCACTTCATGATTGTGTCCCACTTGTTGTTGATTCTTCACAAAAAAATACAGTTTTATATCTTTATGTTTGAAGCCTGAAATGTGGCAAAAGGTCGCAAAGTTCAAGGGGGCCGAATACTTTCGCAAGGCACTGTATATATATGTGTGTGTGTGTGTGAGAGCGAGCTACCGAATGTCGTTTTTGGTGAGTTTGGACATTTTACAAGCGAATGTGAAGAAGAGACATTGTGCATATGAAAATGTTTTGATGCATGCTTGTCTGAAGGAAGAACAGTACTGTCTCTCAAGCAGCATGTCTACACACTGTGTCTGTCTGGAGTCGCTAGCGCAACGGGCCTGCCTGCTCTGCTCAGAGAAGAGGGGGCAGGAGCAGACAGGTCACGAATGGAGAGGATAAAAAAACGCAAGGAAATCAAGATTGTTTTATTTGATTTAATTAACCTTTTATTTAACTAGGCATGTCAGTTAAGAATAAATTCTTATTTAAGATGGCAGATGTACAAATATCTTATCCAAAGAGCTTTGACTTCTCAAACACGGCAGAAAGATAAAATAATATGATGCCTGGTCACCTTATTAATTCAGCCACTTACTTACATAACAAGTTAAAATTAAAGGTTGTGTTAAAGCATAATTCTGCATTTTCCACGCAGGAAAAAAATATAACGCAAAAATATCATGCTGTGTTTTGTAAATGTTGATCTAAAATGTTTCTTGTTGTAATTTCTGCTAGCCATCAGACAAATTTTGTGCTTGAGTTGCACTTCTTAACTTGGATGACAATTCACAGATGGGCATTTTATCAGCAGACAGCGCCCTGACTGATGTGAAGCCAACCAATTTTTCTCTAGTCAAATGCAAGATTATCTTTAAGCAAAACATTAGGAAATGTATTGACTACATTCTTTATATGATAGGCCTAAACATTACAAATATGATGGCCATGCATTGTTTTGGCAAAAATACATTAGCTTTTTCATTGTAAGCTCATTTACTTGTGTGGCTGCCAGCCAAATAGCTTTGCACTTCTGTTGTCATCTGATGAAAATGAAGCTATTTTCTGCTGAATGTGTTGCACTAATATATTTTCTGTGGAGGAAAACTATAGATGCACGTCCCTGATCACTCTATTAAAGTTTTTTAAAAACACTGACTTTCAATGTAAAACACGACCCCTATCAATACACAGCTGGACTCACCTGCTCCCGCTTTCTCCAGTTGTGCTACTTACAAACACATAACTAGCTCAACTGTTTTGGGGACCTAAGGTAAGCTTCATAAAATAAAATAATGTGAAAGGTAAAATGAAGAAAGCGACCTGCTTTATCTCCTAAAGCATTGCACAAGCTGACTGCAGGTATTTACAAAAAAAATTGCTACAAATATTAAAATCTAATTGAAAAACTTAAAATAAATCGTTTTTCAACGATATTGAAGAACCATCCTGTGGCTATTTCCAAATACCCCAGTATAAGGTAGACCGCACAAGCCTAATACCCATCACCATAGATTCAAATGTGGACTCGGGAGCCTTTCTTGTTTTTGTCACTTTTTTTTATCCAGTGATCATGTTTATTCTCAAGGCTGTAGTAGATTTCATACAGATATTCAACATCAAATGCTCAATTTAAGCCGATATCATGATTTTACAACTTACATTGATTCCATTATTTGTCTTTACAAAATAATGAGACCACAGGCATTGGTTTTATTGAAATGTCCTAATCTGTTCACAATCAAAACAACATCCTGTTGATAAACCTTTGAGTATAAACGTTATGTCTCATTCTGTCTCAGCCTAGACTAAATGTCTGGCGCCTCCCAGGTTGGTCATTCTGCTGTGTGGTAGTCTCCGAGTGTCGTTTCTGGCGGCTGCCTCTGTGTGAAGGCAGGGGACCTTTGTGGTGGCAGCTGAGCGAGGCGTGGCTGAAGGGAACAGGTTGCCGCGTCTGTTAGGACTCGTCTCACTCCTCTTGACCTCTACCCTTTAGCTGTGACAGCTCCCAGGGCTGGGAGATACCAAATTTCCCCTGATTAGGAGAATGCCTTCAAGGCTCTCAGGGAAGGCCACTAACATAAATCCATGCTGTTGTTGTTGGACAGTAGACTTGTTCAGAGAATTTGGGTCAAGTCCTTTGGTTGTCTCTCCAAGCACTGTTGATATTCATGAGATCATATTAGTTGCTAAATGTTAATGATGTTGTAAGGCTGATTAGGGTAAAGTGGGTCGGATGTGTTGGCATCTTCTTTTTGAGAATCCCCAAATATCTTAGTGGCAGCTGTTGCCACCTAGGACTGACAATTCTGCTGAATGGTCAAACCCTGAAGGAATGTCTGTCAAGTCTCACATCAGACCTCAGGTCAGAGTTTCAGGGTTTACTACTTTTACCCGGAAGATTATTCTCCTATAATAATGCATTAGAGAACATTGTTTTCACATCTTACTGAAAAGTTATTGTTGTTATGGTTGACACAATTGTAATATCAATTGTCACGAAATTAAAATGCTGTACTGCAGTTTCTTTGTCATTTAGTTTTTTTATGTAGTCCCTGAGAAGGAAGCAGATTTGCATAATTAGGGTATTCATTGTCAAACACTTGAAAGCATATCATGTTTGTTCACAAATCTATTAGTCATTTAAAAAGAGAGTACCAAATGGGCTTGTATTAAATAAAGCATCCTTGAATTTCCTATTATGCTGTTAGAGCAGAGAGTTCCTTCTAAAGACGCACCTTTCATGGTTCAATTTCTATTCTGTTATTTTATTTTAAAAGTGTACTTTGTAAGTTAGTGTTGTCAGGATACCCGAATTTTGACTTTGATACCGATACCAGGGTTAGTATCACAGTACTCGGTACCATCACGATACTAAATTCCAAAACGGTACCATAGCAAAAAAAGGTATGCATATTAGCTAAGTCACAGAATGGCACTTGATTCAGACAGAAACTCGGCTCCTGCTCTGTTCAATCGTTGGGCATCTTTTGAGTTCAGCAATATATTTGCAGATGTTTGTTAAAGTATGCATTAATGCAGTCAATGATACAATCAATTTGACTTTGGTAAGAACAATCTAACTACAAAACAACATGGTAAAACAGGGTAAATGAAGATCAATCAAGCGTGGGTCTTCACAGTACAGGTGAATGCATATTATTCAACAAGTGTGTGCATGCATTGAGTTATTGAGCTTGTTTTAGTTGATTTCATGGGGCTACACACTTATTTTATTGGCAACTGCTAGGAGAACATTACTTTATTGTACTGATCGGTACAATAAAGAATATGAAGATCTCTTTTTTATAAAAGTGTGTGCTGCTTCTTGAAGAAATTGAATGAGGTCATTTGCTGAGACAGAATGTGGCTGTGGAATCTGACTTTGTGGCTATGGTAGTGTAAACCAGACGGGAGGCAAGGGAGACGAATAAGTGAATGAGGTTTTTGGTGGCGAGGGAGACAAAGTGAATTAATATTTTTGGGGGTTGCAATCAGCTTTAAAATCAGCATATTTTGCATTATGGTTATCACAAACAAAGTACTAGGGTAGTGAATTCAGCTGTAGCCTAAGCTAGAAGGGTTCTAGCCTTTATGGACATTGTTTTGTGAACAGTAATGAACAGTTTCAACATTTTCTACATGCTGTGTTGCATTATTCAAGTGTGTTAACTTCTGTGCAGCACGAGTGGGGAGCTATGCAGCCCAGACAGCTCTAGCAATGAATGAGTATGTGGAGCAGGTGCTTTACTGTGTGCTCTAAAGCCATAGCGCAAAGAACCTGCTTTATTAAAGGGGCTGCGCTTCGTGTGCTGATTTGAAAGGATCAAGTCTGTCTATCACGTGAAACACATTTTGACAGAAGTACCGCACAAAACAAAAATTCTAGAACCAAACAATTATATATTTTTTGTATCTCAAAAGTACTGAATTTGTGGTATACTGTCAACACTAGTGTAAGTAGTATCCACTTTCTCCCTGGGTGGACCCTGAACGAAGTGAATCTGGACTCCTAGGGTAAGCAGCTGTCCAGCACAGAGAGGTATAAGAGCTCTATGGAGGTTTATTTACATGTCCTTTTCTAAAACAAAATATCCCTTCCAGTATAGTTGGGTATCGCAAGGGACCTTACAATGCGATATCATCATGATACTTAGGTGCCAATACGATATGTATGGTGATTCTATATGTATTGCTATTTGATACTATGACTTTACTGAGATTCGACGTTCCAAACATATTGCTCACCATATGTCTTCTGCAGCGGGACAAGCGAGAGTTTTGAAAAAAGGATACATTTGGTTTGGTACAGGTACAGCCAACTAGTGCAAAAATAATATTGCGATATTGTCAAAACAATACAATATATCGGCAAAAAGAATATCCCGATATGTAACTGTCTATTTTCCCCCCATCACTACAGTCCAGCATGATAATTCAATGATCCATGTGGTATTGTGACTTTTTTTCAGGGAAAAAAAATCAATGCCTTCGTTCTTTAATACTCTCCATAATGCAGCTCTACCATCACCATCCCTCTCCCTTCTTGATGCCCGTACTCTACCACCACACGTGGGCCAGCAGCACCACACAGTCCTGGGCAGCGTTCACATTAGTCACCGGAAGAGAGGAGGCAGTCACATGGATCCCCTTATTAGGCTGTTGGCCAACACAATGTGTTCAACATGGAGAGCCCCAGGCTGCCTTGCTAGCACATAGACGATAAGGGGGAGGAAGGAAAAAACCTGGAGAGGGGCAGCGAGATAAGGCCATTACCAATCACTGGTGTTTTCTTGTTGAAGTAATTGTGTCCTCAAAGTGTCTTGTTGTGTTTAGGGCTGTTGTGCATTTTTCCCATCCATGTGCAGATTTCCTCTCCGATACTCAAAGGGAGCCATTTTTTTCCCTCCCTCAGATGTATCCATATAAGTTATTGCTTCAAGACGAGATTGCTCCTCGGAATTTCAACCCTTTGTTATCCAGTTGGTTTCTGGACATAGACATGCCTTTACCCATAAAGATATTTGCTGTGTTTTGTGGAAACTCAATGACACAACTGTTCAACAGCCTCACATTTCCCACACCCTCTCGACCCCCTCAGAGATTCAAAGGTCATGAAAGGGCACAGCCTGAGATTTACTCCTTGGGAAGCAGAGTCATTCTTGGAAACGGCCACAAATGACAACTTGTACATGTGGCGTCACTTCTCAACTCTCATGTGGATTTCTCCACTTTTCCAGTTTTTAAGTGGACCTGATTGTGAGATTATACCTAGTCAAGTCAGAGCCTTCAGTCGTATCCTTGAACGTTTTGCCTTCTTGTATGACACACTAGCAATTTGAGGCAAACTATGTGACTACAACCAACATGTGTAAAAAAAAAAAAAGATGGGTAGGTCAAAAGACCATTTCAGAACATCTACAGATTTGGGTCTGCATAGATCAGCACTAGTCCGGTGGGCCCAACCTTTCAACAGCTGAGCATGTGTGAGGAGGTGACAGGGGGTAGGGGGAGAGGGGCTGTTGGAACAAAAGGTGTGTAGGGGCAGCTGCCACTGCACTTAAAGCAGCTTGTGAATTTGAAGGGAGAATGTACACATGTGTACAGGTCAGGGAATAGGAGGGGGGGGGGGGGGCAGGGGGTATAGAGGATCTGGCAAACTACAGAGCCTGACTGCGTATTAGGGCAAAGGGTGACCTGGGAAGAGTATGATAGCGAGGGGGTTGACTGAGGGGGAGGGGGTCTGTTGTTGTCCAGGGGATGGAGGGGAGGGTTGTTGTCCAGAGGGAAGGTGAGTATGGGGAGGGGGTCTCCAGTGTGAAGTCTCTGCTGCAGTTGTCATTTCTCCAGTCATGCGCAAGACAGGACACACCACACTTTGTTTGGACCCCTCTCACTGGGAATATGCCTGAACGTTGACTTAGAATGCTCTGGGTGCCACTGTAACAGAGTCTTTTGGATTCAATTCAGAGTGCTTGCTGATGTTTTCTGCCTATTTTAAAGAGTCTTTTTAAACTTGCTCCTCTGATTTTTGACTGCGGTCTACGGATCAGCTAAGGGTAAGGGCAACCAATACCAGCATTGCATTTTCATATAAGATTTGTTGCATTCACTCAAATGTTGCTCCAGCTAAATGCCTAATGAATTTAAACAGAAAATTGTCCCTCCTGAGCACAGTCTGAGACCTCTCTTCTGGCTTAAGTTCTAATGAAAAAAAAGTTGTCTTGGTGGAATAATATTACTGTAAGACTGTGCTTTCAGCATATTCTTTCACAGAACAGCCACACGTTCGGGGTACTGTGTTTTATGTTTTGCTTTTGTGGTTTAGTAATCAGTATAGGAGGCTAGTGCACATCCTGAGGACTTTACGAGGCAGATGTCAGACTGTGAGGTGACTTACTGTGTGGCCTGTGCTTCACTGTCAACCACACAGTGGGGCCAACACTATTAACAGTTTCCATACTGGTGGTTTGGTAAAGCCTTGTGAATTCCCCACTTCTTCTACAGCAACTCATGTGACTCAGTAGGCCTAAGTGACATTTTGGTTTATTTGATAGATTTTAGGTAGCCAGTTTTCATCCGTCTACATACAGTAATAGCCTAAGGGTATGCTTTAATTTATTTACATTTTTTAAAATGTTAGCATTGTGCTTATATGTTATGAAATATGGCCTTACATTATCGTTTTATTTTTGTCTGTTCTTTCGTGACTCGCATAACTGTGAGAAGAATAACTCTTTCAAGCTACTGATCTGTGAAGTGTGGTTAGTTAACTCCAATTTTCCATTGCAATTGGCTGCTCACTGCAAGTCTGTTTTCAATAGTGGTTTGAGACGCTAACCGAAAATGAGTTGAGTTTTTCCAAGACATGTCAATTTTACTTCCTTTAATTATATTCATGTAGCACGCTTAATAAAGTCACTGATCAGATACTTCTGAGCAAAAGGCCCTGCTAATGATCATGCAGCCTCAAATGTTCCTATGAAGAATAACAGAATTATGAGAAATCTTGTGAGTGTCACTGCAGGTGCATAAGAACATGCATGATACAGTGTAAGTAGGTTGAACTCTTCAAATGAGGTTAGTCGAAGAACCTTGGTTGTCTAACCAAAAAATAACCACATGTTTGGGAAACGCATTGCAAGGTCCTTCTATACGTAGAGTTGTGCTAAAGACGGGTAATCTCCTGAAAACAACATCACAAGGTTTGGTGCGCTGTTGAGTATTTACAGACTCATTGTCATGTTTATATGTACATTAGCTTTTATTACTAATGACTTAAAAAAGCAGGAAAATGGTTTCAAATTCAACATAAGGCTGAACCAAGACATTCCAACACCCACTCACCTGTAGTCTTAAAAATAAACAAACGTGATACTATTTAGTGATAGTTGACTGGCACTTAAGTACAGTCATCTATCTTGATCTTGTCTGTCTAGCTCTGTTCCGAGGCCTCATTGACAGAACATGTTCGACTGGTGACGACAACCAACGTTTGCACACACAGACCTGCGCACACACACCCTCTTCCCTAATGTCACATTGATGTCGTCAGTGTTTTGTCTGGAGGGTGTTTTTCTCTCACAGACCTTCAGCGCTGGTTGGCCCTCATGCGAGGTGAAAGGGAAGTGTTGGGGGGGAGGGGCATCCTTTAGGTTTCACCAACCGAAAGGCTGAGAATAAAGAGAAAGATGATGGGTTGAGTATTCTCATTAGAGACATACTGGTGGAAGAACCTGTGGAAAGCAGCAAGAGATACTTTACTCTACCCAGGAACCTGTGTTTATTTTGTTCTGGCATGGCCCAGGAGTGTTCCAGGTGAATGGGAGCAGTTTCCAACTCCCAGGGCTGGGTGAGTGGGTGTGGTCCTGTTTGTGCGTGAGTCTGTGATGTCACCTGACAGGTCAAACCACATCGCCACACTAATAACGTGGTGACAGAGACAAGCCTCTGTCAACAACAAACCTGACTACACCAGTCTTGTGGCCCTCTTTGTGCATATGAATGTGTGTTTTTGTGCACAGTTAAGTGAGAGTGTCGCAGAAGGCAAACTTGTTTGTGTAGGAGTTTGTGATTCGTTGTAGGAGTTTGTGATTCGTTGTATGTGTGGTGGCGGTAGTTCCGTGACAGTTAGGTGCTTTGAGGTTGTGTCTTTGGGTATCGTGTGTGTTTGTTGTTGGGGTAAACTGCAGTATTGACATGACTGGCAGCGGGGACATGATTCACGAGCCGAGGAGCGCAGATCTCTTTTACCGCCCGTCCCATACCTGTCCAACCTCCTCCAATTTCCCATCCCCTTCTAGAAGTGCTGCTCTTGCACTGCAGCTAACCCCTCACCAAAAACCCACCCTACGATTGATGAAGAGAAGGGAGGGGGGGCATATTTCTCTGCCAGATTTGGCAGCATGAACACAGGCACAAGCCAAATCGCAGACCCAGGTCCAGCCCCCATCCTTCCTTCCTCTCCTAAAAATAATCCAAGCTCACCACCAACCATTTCTCCACCATATCACTCACACAGATTCACCTTCACACTGAATACTTCGGTAATAAGCCACAATGCACACCCGTCTAACCAAACAAGAGGTCAGTCAACAGGCAGAGTGGAAGTGGACCCGCCTTGCGGAATGGCAGTGCCGGAACATGAGGCAACAGGCTGTAAATATCCCACAGCTGGTGCTGGGACTACAGCCCAAGGTTGGGGTGAAAGCACAGAGTCCCACTGGGCAGGATGAGAGAGAGATCAGTAGCCCAGTTACTGCCTGCGTTTGTGGATATGTCTGCCCCAATGAATGGCAAACTAATCAGACTCCTGTCCCTCTGTTCAGGTGGCCTCCATGCCTCAGGTGTGGATTGCAATGATTATACGCAAAACCGTGGTGGCACTCTGGTTTGATTGAATTTTATTCAATTCTGAGTAGCAATTTCATTTGTATGGCGCAGCCAGACTGTCATCCATCATCTACTATTTTATCGTTCATACAGTCAGAAGGGATTCTACCTTTACCCTCGCTCGGGTGACCATGGTGATACTGAATATAAGTATTGATTTGCCTGGACCACAAACTGAGAGAGCTCTGTCTTGTTGATAGCCTCCACAGAGACCGTAGCCCCATGCAGCCAGAGAGGGAGATTTTGCCTGCTCTCAAAGAAACCTGAGCTGTAGGTGACTCTCCTGATATTGGTGATGTCTGCCAACAAGGCAACGTAAGCATATACACAGCAAAGCTTGTAACTGCTCTCAATAAACAGATCTGTTTACATAAAACAAAACAAAACCCACTCTTAAGTAGCTGCCAATGAGAGGTAACTTAATTTTAAAGGTTAGTTTTCTCCTGTTTTGGGTGTAAGTAACAGTTTCCTAACTATAGAGTAGCTGTGTTTGTTATGAGCAGACTGTGGTCAGTCCTGGCAGGCTCTGGTGCTGAGTGGGAAAGGTGATGGATTTCTCAGCAGTGCTCTGGCCTGACTCCAGCAGCCCCCACCACTGACTGTTATCTCTGTGACCCAGGGTGCTCTGATCCAACTTACAAAGAGTGTCTGTGTGTATATATTTATACACAATTGATAGCTTTACACATGTATAGCCGACTACACTGACAGGCTGACACACAGTCATACATACATGCATATACAGTGGGGCAAAAAAGTATTTAGTCAGCCACCAATTGTGCAAGTTTTCCTAATAATTGCTCCCACAGTTGATTTCTTCAAACCAAGCTGCTTACCTATTGCAGATTCAGTCTTCCCAGCCTGGGGCAGGCTACAATTTTGTTTCTGGTGTCCTTTGACAGCTCTTTGGTCTTGGCCATAGTGGAGTTTGGAGTGTGACTGTTTGAGGTTGTGTACAGGTGTCTTTTATACTAGTAACAAGTTCAAACAGGTGCCATTAATACAGGTAACGAATGGAGGACAGAGGAGCCTCTTAAAGAAGAAGTTACAGGTCTGTGAGAGCCAGAAATCTTGCTTGTTTGTTTGTGACCAAATACTTATTTTCCACCAAAATTTGCAAATAAATTCATAAAAAATCCTACAATGTGATTTTCTGGATTTTTTTTCCTCATTTTGTCTGTCATAGTTGAAGTGTACTTATGATGAAAATTACAGGCCTCATCTTTTTAAGTGGGAGAACTTGCACAATTGGTGGCTGACTAAATACTTTTTTGCCCCACTGTATGCATTGACAGAAGGACATACACACATGCACAAAACCTCTCCAACACACATCTCTCTGCCCATATGCCCTGCTGCTGGGGCATGCAATTGTTGTTTGTGCTATACGTCATGCCTCAGTCGTGACCCCTGTGCCTATGGCACTGTAGGCTATGACACATGCAGCAGGATGAATAAGGTGGTGGAAACTCTGTGCAACGCTGTGGCTCCTACTGTGTTGCACCACCTTTTAGCCAATGGCTCTGCTCCCTCAGGCTGAACAGGAGGTGGTCCTCTGAAATGTTTGAAAGAACAGCAACAGATTTGCTGAACTTACACACAAATGACGCACAATTTTGCATCTTATTTTATGGATTATTCTGTCGTGAGTGCCTTACGGTTCTGATCTTACATGCAAAGATCAAAGATCTTGCCCATGTAGTGTAGCTGTTGATATTTTAGTATACTGCACACTATCTTCAACAATACAGATACAAATTGCATATATTTTAGGGGGTTCCTCAGGGCTCAATGCAAGGACCACTGCAGAATAGCTTTTATCGGTGTTAATCTGTTCCTTGTCTAAAGTATCTCCCCCCCAGTTTCAGTCAGTCAGTCAGTAGACACTCTCCAGGCCCTCTGCCTTCAATGTGAGAGGAGAGATTCTACCTGACATCAGACATGGGAGGCTGACTCCCGCTGCATGAAAGGTAAAAGGTTGAGGCTTGAACACCCGGGCAGATAAAGCAGCCTTTTCATGTGTGACCGGCCCGCAGCCCAAAACAAATCCCACTGAACGCTGTCTTTGAACTGTAGACCAGTGTTCCAATGGCAGGAGTCGTGCGCTGCTCCCTCACTAGTCCTCTACTATTTGAGTGTATTACATAACCCAAAAGTGTTTTCTGTTTGAGTATTTTCAGTACAAACCTGTCTCTTCTACAGTCTTTGGCAAATATAACACCCCCCCCCCCCCCCCTCCAGAGTTTCTCCTGTTTGCTAGTATATCATGGGCATTTCCATCAAAAAGGACCCATGAGCACACACGTGAAGTTTATAGGAGCATGTCAAATTGGGTGTCAAATGAACAGTAAGAGTCTATAAGTTTTAGAAATGAAGGCATATACACTGCTCAAAAAAATAAAGGGAACACTAAAATAACACATCCTAGATCTGAATGAATGAAATATTCTTATTAAATACTTTTTTCTTTACATAGTTGAATGTGCTGACAACAAAATCACACAAAAATGATCAATGGAAATCAAATTTATCAACCCATGGAGGTCTGGATTTGGAGTCACACTCAAAATTAAAGTGGAAAACCACACTACAGGCTGATCCAACTTTGATGTAATGTCCTTAAAACAAGTCAAAATGAGGCTCAGTAGTGTGTGTGGCCTCCACGTGCCTATATGACCTCCCTACAACGCCTGGGCATGCTCCTGATGAGGTGGCGGATGGTCTCCTGAGGGATCTCCTCCCAGACCTGGACTAAAGCATCCGCCAACTGCTGGACAGTCTGTGGTGGCGTTGGTGGATGGAGCGAGACATGATGTCCCAGATGTGCTCAATTGGAATCAGGTCTGGGGAACGGGCGGGCCAGTCCATAGCATCAATGCCTTCCTCTTGCAGGAACTGCTGACACACTCCAGCCACATGAGGTCTAGCATTGTCTTGCATTAGGAGGAACCCAGGGCCAACCACACCAGCATATGGTCTCACAAGGGGTCTGAGGATCTCATCTCGGTACCTAATGGCAGTCAGGCTACCTCTGGCGAGCACATGGAGGGCTGTGCGGCCCCCCAAAGAAATGCCACCCCACACCATGACTGACCCACCGCCAAACCGGTCATGCTGGAGGATGTTGCAGGCAGCAGAACGTTCTCCACGGCGTCTCCAGACTGTCACGTCTGTCACGTGCTCAGTGTGAACCTGCTTTCATCTGTGAAGAGCACAGGGCGCCAGTGGCGAATTTGCCAATCTTGGTGTTCTCTGGCAAATGCCAAACGTCCTGCACGGTGTTGGGCTGTAAGCACAACCCCCACCTGTGGACGTCCGGCCCTCATACCTACCACCCTCATGGAGTCTGTTTCTGACCGTTTGAGCAGACACATGCACATTTGTGGCCTGCTGGAGGTCATTTTGCAGGGCTCTGGCAGTGCTCCTCCAGCTCCTCCTTGCACAAAGGCGGAGGTAGCGGTCCTGTTGCTGGGTTGTTGCCCTCCTACGGCCTCCTCCACGTCTCCTGATGTACTGGCCTGTCTCCTGGTAGCGCCTCCATGCTCTGGACACTACGCTGACAGACACAGCAAACCTTCTTGCCACATCTCGCATTGATGTGCCATCCTGGATGACCTGCACTACCTGAGCCACTTGTGTGGGTTGTAGACTCCGTCTCATGCTACCACTAGAGTGAAAGCACCACCAGCATTCAAAAGTGACCAAAACATTAGCCAGGAAGCATAGGAACTGAGAAGTGGTCTGTGGTCCCCACCTGCAGAACCACTCCTTTATTGGGGGTGTCTTGCTAAATGCCTATAATTTCCACCTGTTGTCTATTCCATTTGCACAACAGCATGTGAAATTTATTGTCAATCAGTGTTGCTTCCTAAGTGGACAGTTTGATTTCACAGAAGTGTGATTGACTTGGAGTTCCATTGTGTTGTTTAAGTGTTCCCTTTCTTTTTTGAGCAGTGTATTTTTTTTTTAACCATTTTTCCATCCCCAAAAATTGGAATAAGCAAATTCTTTCATTTCTGGTCCAACAGATGGAGAAAAGGGTATTGGACAACATTGACCAGAAAAATGATTGAAAGGTATTAGACGTACATCAACTTAATAATATTGAAGTAAAGACCCCTGCCAACTAATATCAAAACTTTCTGTGCCTTCAAAGTATTCACATCCCTGGACTTTTTCCACATTTTGTTGTGTTACAGCCTGAATTTTAAATTGATTACATTGAGATTGTGTTTCACTGGCCTTCACACAATGCCCCATAATGCCAAAGTGGAATTAGGTTTTTAGAAATGTTTAACCCCTTTGTTATGGCACTCCTAAATAAGTTCAGAAGTAAAAATTTGCTGAACAAGTCTCATGATAAGTTGCATGGACTCGCTCTGCGTGCAATAATAGTGTTTTAAGATTTTTTATCATGAATTCCCCACACATCCAAATATCTGTAAGGTCCCTCAGTCGAGCAGTGAATTTCAAACACAGATTCAACCACAAAGAGCAGGGAGGTTTTCCAATGCCCCGCAAAGAAAGGGCACCTATTGGTAGATGGAAAAAAAGTAAAGGCGACATTGAATATCCCTTTGAGCATGGTGAAGTTATTAATTACACTTTGGATGGTGTATCAAAGATACAGGCGTCCTTCCTAACTCGGTTGCCGGAGAGGAAGGATACCACTCAGGGATTTCACCATGAGGCAAATGGTGACTTTAAAACAGTTAGAGTTTAATGGCTGGCGTAGGAGAACTGAGGATGGATCAAAAATATTGTAGTTTTTCCACAATAATAACCTAAATGACAGAGTGAAAAAAAGCAAGAAAAAAATATTCCAAAACATGCACCCTGTCGACCACATTTTTCTGCCTGCACTGTACCGCTTGCCATGCAGTAGCAGAGAGAACAGTCTATGACTTGGGTGACTGGAGTCTTTGACAATTTCTTTGGGCCTCTCTCTGACACCTCCTAGTACATAGGTCCTGGATGTCAGGAAGCTTGGCCCCAGTGATGTACTGGGCTATACGCACTACCCTCTAGCGCCTTACGGTAAGATGCCAAGCAGTTGCCATACCAGGCGGTGATGCAACCGGTCAGGGTGCTCTCGATGGTGCAGCTGTAGAACCTTTTAAGGATCTGGGGACCCATGCCAAATCTTTTCAGTCTCCTGAGGGGGGAAAAGGTTTTGTCATGTCCTCTTCACAACTGTCTTGGTGTGTTTGGACCATGATAGTTTGTCGGTGATATGGACACCAAACTACTTGAAACTTCCCGACCCGCTCCACTTCAGCTCTGTCGATGTGAATGGGGGCCTGTAGTCCTTTAGTACACGATCAGCTCCTTTGTCTTACTCACATTGAGGGAGAGGTTGTTGTCCTGGCACCACACTGACAGGTCTCTGACCTCCCTATAGGCTGTCTCATCATTGTCGGTGATCAGGCCTACCACCGTCGGAAAACTTAATGACGGAGTCATGCTTGGCCATGCAGCCGTGGGTGAACAGGGAGTACAGGAGAGCACTAAGCACGCACCCCTGAGGTGCCCCGGTGTTGAGGATCAGCGTGGCAGATGTGTTGTTGCCTACCCTTACCAGCTGGGGGCTGGTAAGACCAGGATCCAGTTGCAGAGGGAGGTGTTGAGTCCCATGGTCCTTAGCTTAGCTTTGGGCACTATGGCGTTGAACACTGAGCTGTAGTCAATGAACAACATTCTCACATAGGTGTTCCTTTTGTCCAGTGTGGAAAGGTCAGTGTGGCGTGCGATTGAGATTGCATCATCTGTTGGGGCGGTATGCAAATTGGAATGGGTCTGGGGTTTCCGTCATGATGGTGTTGACGTGAGCCATGACCACCCTTTCAAAGCACTTCTTGGTTACCAACATGAGTGCTACGGGGCGGTAATCATTTGGGCAGGTTACCTTTGCTTTCTTGGGCACAGGGACTATGGTGGTCTGTTTGAAACATGTAGCTATTAGACTTGGTCAGGAAGAGGTTGAAAATGTCAGTGAAGACATTTGCAAGTTGATCCGTGCATGCTTTGAGTACACGTCCTGGTAATCTGTCTGGCCCCGCGGCTTTGAATGTTGACCTGTTTAAATGTCTTGCTCACATCGGCTACGGAGAGAGTGATCACACAGTCATCCAGAACAGCTGGTGCTCTCATGCATGCTTCAGTGTTGCTTACCTAAAAGTGAGCATAAAAGACATTTAGCTTGTCTGGTAGGCTCGTGTCACTGGGCAGCTCGCAACTGGGTTTTCCTTATTTTAGACAGGTCTAAAGAAGTATGATATGAAGAAAATGTAGTATATTTTAGAAGACACAATAGCATACTCTGAGTTGTCCTTATGTTAGGTCCTGATCTGGCTATGCCAAATGGATTTGGCCTACACTAGTTTATTTAGCAGACAAGATTTGCTTAGAATTTCATGCCATTATTGTATAGTATGAAGAATACAATTGAACAAAGCTGAATAAAATAGAAAGGATATTTTCTCCAAACAGTTTGAGGGAGTGTGCACATGCAGCTATTCTGTGTTGAGTGGTTAACAAAGAAAGAAAGAAATATATATATATTCCTATATGTGGCCATAATGCAGCCTAAAAAAAATCCATGCTTTTGTGCCCTTCTCCCTGAGTGCTGCGTGCTCCATGGCGTCCACATTTACTTTTTGTCAGCAAACAAGATGAGTAGGCCTAACGAACAGCAAAAGCACTAGCCTATGTCAATCTACTATTCTTCATAGTGCAAAGGTCGACCTATTCTGTGCGAGAAATAAATATTCCAAACATAGTCTGGGACAGTTGTGGGATGCGATAGATCCCAAATTAATACAACCACTAGCATCCCCAAACTTTTTTTTACGCAATGTGGCTGATGCAACAGATCAGAACGTTTAGCTTAAAATGTTGATAAACTATTAGGCTATTTCTTCACATTATAAGCACAGCAATGCGCATATGGCAGTAGGCTATAAGCGCATATGTTCCATTAGAGGAAAACACCATTATCAAAAGTGACCACAAATGCAATTTATGCATGTAATGCTTTTATTATAAAGGTGAGTTTTTTTATGGCGAAAATTATTTTCCCCAAATTTGAAACTCACGTGCTGCTTATTGTATGCCAGTTAGGCTCTACACCCCTTGTGAAACAAACCTTATTAAAACATATAGGCCTATTGGCTAGGCTACATGAGGTGTGCGACTATGATTTGAAAATGTTGCAAAAAAAAGGTATTGTTACTTTTTCTCGGCATCATTCACAAGTGTTAATATATAATTCACAAGTGATAGGCTAATATTGTCAACCATCAGACTATTCTTGATTTAATCTCATCTTTACATATACTAAATAATATATGTGTGAAATTTGTTTTGATTTAGAATGGACTATTATCATGCACCTGTATTGAAACAGAGGCAGTGGGAAAAAATACATGTCATCTATGCACTTAAATAGCGAATGGGGGATGCTTTTCCCTGTGGTTTATTTTCATGACAGGCTATACTCCTGTTGTAAATATAAGCAATGTGCTTAATATTAAGGAAGTTGAGAAATACAAATAGTAGGCCTAGCCTATAGAAAGCTGATCCTCCTCTTTTTAGTAGAGGCCATCATTGATGACAATGTGATTAGTGGACCAATAGAGTGCTGAGTAACAGGCAGTTAGCAAGTTTGGTAGGCTACTAATGACCATCAGCAACATTAGAGCTTGGAGAAGCCTAATTACCATGACTAAATAGTCACATGGAATTTGACCGCCTTCGTGATTCGTGACCGCCGGTGTGGCGGTAACATGGTCACCGCAACAGCCCTACTTGTTCCTTGAAATTCCATTACCAAAAACCCTCGTATCTTGAAGATATTTTCTTATTTATCTCCCTCATGAGGAGGGAGGATAATGAAAGTTTACAGAAGTAACAAGTAAAGGAAGACCGACCCAAATAGTTGTAGTGTTTTTACTGATATCAAGTTTAATGAATTATTAAGTGATTCAAACTCGAAATTCTGTTACCAAATCATTAACTGAATTACTAAAAAATATGTAAGGGAATTGCTGCAATTGAATTGGCTAAAATGGTTAATCGTAGTAGTCACAAACCACAGTTAGGTCACCTGCTACTGTCCTCCCTTCCACTGGCACACTGCTATGTTCAGATCATAACTGTTTTTTTTCTCTTTCTGTCATCTGGTGGTCAAAGCAATGCTGTAAAAACAGTCTGGACAACCTCTCTTTCAATTTAATTTCAATTTAAGGGGGTTTATTAGCATGGGAAACATACGTTTACATTGCCAAAGCAAGTGAAATAGATAATAAACAAAAGTGAAATAAACCAATAAAAGATGTACAATTAATATGTCATATTATGTCTATATACAGTGTTGTAATGATGTGCAAATAGTTAAAGTACAAAAGGGAAAATAAACATAAATATTGGTTGAATTTACAATGGTGTTTGTTTTTCACTGGTTGCCCTTTTCCTGTGGCAACAGGTCACAAATCTTGCTACTGTGATTGCACACTGGTATTTCACTCAATAGATATGGGAGTTTATGAACATTTGTATGTGTTTTCAAATTCTTTGTGGGTCTGTGTAATCTGAGGGGAAATATGTGTCTCTAATATGGTCATACATTTGGCAGGAGGTTAGGAAGTGCAGCACAGTTTCCACCTTCAGCGGCCTTTGTCAATTACAAGGCTATGCTCACTGAGTCTGTACATAGTCAAAGATGTCCTTAATATTGTGTCAGTCACAGTGGTCAGATTTTCTGCCACTGTCTATTCTCTGTTTAGGACCAAATAGCATTCTAGTTGGCTCTGTTTTTGTAATTCTTTCCAATGTGTTAAGTAATTATTTTTTTGTTTTCTCATGATTTGGTTGGGTCTAATTGTGTTACTGTCCTGGGGCTCTGTGGGGTCTGTTTGTGAACATAGCCCCAGGACCAGTTTGCTTAGGGGGCCCATCTCCAGGTTAATTTCTCTGTAGGTGATGGCTTTGTTATGGAAGTTTTCTGATTCACTTCCTTTTAGATGGTTGTAGAATTGAACGTATCTTTTCTGGATTTTGATCATTAGCGGGAATCGACCTAATTCTGCTTTGCATACATTATTTGTTGTTTTACGTTGTACACAGAGGATATTTTTGCAGAATTCTGCATGCAGTCTCAATTTGGTGTTTGTCCCATTTTGTGAATTCTTGGTTGGTGAGAGGATCCCAGACCTCACAAACATAAAGGGCAATGGGTTCTAGAACTGATTCAAGTATTTTTAGCCATATCCTAATTGGTATGTCTAATTTTATGTTCCTTTTGATGGCATAGAAGGCTTGCCCCTCTCTCCTCTCTCTCTCTCTCTCTCTCTCATTAATGTCACCTCTCCCGGCTGTTACTGACACCTACCCTCTTTCCATTTACTGTAACAAGCATCCTCACCCACTGGGCACCGACCAATATTGCACGTCCATGGATGTCGAAATTTGGTCAGTCCGCCCTGACCGGACCAAATTTGAACCAATCATAGAAGTCTGTTTCACCAGTTTGGACAGTAGAGTAAAGTAGTACAGTATAATTGAATGTACTGTACTGAACATATCTACTTTACTGTGCTCTGCTGTACTGTACTCGACTCTACTGTGCTGTACTGTGATGTCCAAACTTGTGAAACATAGACGCCTATGATTGTTTCAGATTTGGTCTGGTCCGGACCAACCAAATGTGGTCTTGTTTGGGGACGGTGCTCATTACAATAATACCCAAATATGCAAAAGAAGGATGTTGCATATTTCTACCTTTTTTGTGTACCTATTCAGGATACATTACCATGAAGAGAATTATATTAATATCCATAATTATGCATTTTTATAAAGTACAGTTCAGGGAATGTTACCTTAATTCTGTTACCAAATGTAAATCCACTTCACCTACTGTAGTTCAATAACCAAAACATTATTTTTCAAACTAAAGGTATCATGTCATAGCTGACACCCCATTCTTTCTGCAGACATCTTTTCATCTTAATTGGAGCAGATATTTAAGAGTTTTTCTCAAATGTGGTCGCCTGAAAAACTGAGGGAGATTTTACAGTAATTATGTTACCAAAGGTTGCATCTGCACAGTTCTTCCAGTAAATGTGTTTTTGTGAAATGTTCTGTGTAAATTGTTCAAAGTAGTCCTTGTGCATTGAGTTGAATGCTTTGTTAAACTTTGAAATCAATTGTTTTTGTTTGGCATACATTTTAAAGTGAAAAATAGTAATTCCATTGCCATGGAAATGCCCTAATACAACCCCCTCCATATTTTCAATGTAAAACGAGCGCAGAAGCTGCCTCTAGTTCTTTTGTTAGGGCTTTATTTTTAAGAGAGCAATTACGACATGCATAACACCCTTTTCTCAGACCTCCCATTGTCCTTCCTCCAGGCCAAATACGTAGTGCATAATTCATGGGGAAGTCATTGCTTTCGTGAAGGCAATTGCATCATCTAAAAGCAAGTGTGTGTAGTATGTGTCCGTGCACACACAGACACACAGAACCCGTTCTATCACGTCACTGTTTGTTTTTTATGGTAATGGAAGCAGAGCAGGCATTAATCAGGGAGTGGTTTTACTATTCTCTCAGGTAAACAATGTGGGTGATGTAGTGTTGAAACTGCACTCAAGGCTTTCCAGATGCACTCACTCTAATGCAATGTCTCGGCTCCCACTGTCATGCGGGTGTGTGTGAACAGTACACAGTCTGGATGTGTATATATAGAGAGCTATTTTTAAGGCTGAACCACAAATAGTAGTAGTAGTGGGGCTTAATTAAAATGGTCCATGCCTCTGTTGCCATTCCCGGGTTGCGGTCTGCTCGTTCATTCATTCATGAATTTATATGCACACATGTACTCTGTTCTCTCTCTTTTTGTTGTTACAAATTGCAATACATTGCAAAATAAATAAATCCCTGTTTAAAGGGGCAATCTGCAGTTGCTACACCCACTTTACTGAATTATATAATATTTACTGAATAATATACAGTGCCTTGCGAAAGTATTCGGCCCCCTTGAACTTTGCGACCTTTTGCCACATTTCAGGCTTCAAACATAAAGATATAAAACTGTATTTTTTTGTGAAGAATCAACAACAAGTGGGACACAATCATGAAGTGGAACAACATTTATTGGATATTTCAAACTTTTTTAACAAATCAAAAACTGAAAAATTGGGCGTGCAAAATTATTCAGCCCCCTTAAGTTGATACTTTGTAGCGCCACCTTTTGCTGCGATTACAGCTGTAAGTCGCTTGGGGTATGTCTCTATCAGTTTTGCACATCGAGAGACTGACATTTTTTCCCATTCCTCCTTGCAAAACAGATCGAGCTCAGTGAGGTTGGATGGAGAGCATTTGTGAACAGCAGTTTTCAGTTCTTTCCACAGATTCTCGATTGGATTCAGGTCTGGACTTTGACTTGGCCATTCTAACACCTGGATATGTTTATTTTTGAACCATTCCATTGTAGATTTTGCTTTATGTTTTGGATCATTGTCTTGTTGGAAGACAAATCTCCGTCCCAGTCTGAGGTCTTTTGCAGACTCCATCAGGTTTTCTTCCAGAATGGTCCTGTATTTGGCTCCATCCATCTTCCCATCAATTTTAACCATCTTCCCTGTCCCTGCTGAAGAAAAGCAGGCCCAAACCATGATGCTGCCACCACCATGTTTGACAGTGGGGATGGTGTGTTCAGGGTGTTGCTTTTACGCCAAACATAACGTTTTGCATTGTTGCCAAAAAGTTCAATTTTGGTTTCATCTGACCAGAGCACCTTCTTCCACATGTTTGGTGTGTCTCCCAGGTGGCTTGTGGCAAACTTTAAACAACACTTTTTATGGATATCTTTAAGAAATGGCTTTCTTCTTGCCACTCTTCCATAAAGGCCAGATTTGTGCAATATACGACTGATTGTTGTCCTATGGGCAGAGTCTCCCACCTCAGCTGTAGATCTCTGCAGTTCGTCCAGAGTGATCATGGGCCTCTTGGCTGCATCTCTGATCAGTCTTCTCCTTGTATGAGCTGAAAGTTTAGAGGGACGGCCAGGTCTTGGTAGATTTGCAGTGGTCTGATACTCCTTCCATTTCAATATTATCGCTTGCACAGTGCTCCTTGGGATGTTTAAAGTTTGGGAAATCTTTTTGTATCCAAATCCGGCTTTAAACTTCTTCACAACAGTATCTCGGACCTGCCTGGTGTGTTCCTTGTTCTTCATGATGCTCTCTGCGCTTTTAACGGACCTCTGAGACTATCACAGTGCAGGTGCATTTATACGGAGACTTGATTACACACAGGTGGATTGTATTTATCATCATTAGTCATTTAGGTCAACATTGGATCATTCAGAGATCCTCACTGAAGCTGCTGAATAATTTTGCACGGCCCATTTTTCAGTTTTTGATTTGTTAAAAAAGTTTGAAATATCCAATAAATGTCGTTCCACTTCATGATTGTGTCCCACTTGTTGTTGATTCTTCACAAAAAAATACAGTTTTATATCTTTATGTTTGAAGCCTGAAATGTGGCAAAAGGTCGCAAAGTTCAAGGGGGCCGAATACTTTCGCATGGCACTGTATATTGATTAATAAAATAATATAACTTTAGAAATGCCTCAAGGGTTGTGTTCAACTGTTACACCCCATCACAACCCCACATATAAGCTTGTTTTTACTCCAATGTTTGTAAACATTATAAATGTAAACTAACACTGTATAGCCTCAACATGGTTAAAACGATAATTTAGATTATTATAGATGGTTGGTCCATAGCTCTTTCTATGAATTTGAGAGTGGTGACATTTATCCAATCCCATCCCTCAGCTTTTTACCAAAACAGAGATGGGGTGGCAGCTTTGTTATTTTTTCAACTGCGGATTGGACCTTGACCTTTCTGTCTTCAATTAAATATTTTTTAAATACTCTCCTTTTCCTTATATTAAAGGGACACAGAGTGTTATCTAACATGGAACTGTGCCAAATTACCACAGTTTAGATAACAAAACCTAGTGGTAATGATAACATTAACTGAATCCAAGAGCCTACTTCAAAACGCAACAGAAGCTCTGAGCACTAGCGTCCCGCCCACTCGTGGCGAGCAGCCTCACTGGACCATAGGGCCGGGTTCTGCCTTCGATTGGGAATCGCATGCAGCTTGTCAGGTCGAGCAAGCAGCGAGTTGCTGCAGGCAACCAACAGATCAGTTATGTGTCGGTGATGCCTCTAATAAAGCTGACACAGCACAGCCTCCCTGTGGCCCCCCTGAGGGGCTCCCACTCCGCAGTGCGCCAGGCTCACTTGCCCCCATGGAAACACTAACCCCAAGAGAAGGGTTCCCCCATCCTTCAGTTCCCCCCCACTGCTGCGGCTGCTCTTTCGAAGCGTGCTTCTAATTTGTCCGAAAGGAACCCTGACTTAAATGCATCGCTTTGGTTTCTCTGAGTACTGTGCAGGTTAAAAGGATAAGACAATTGTTGATTCTGAAGGACATTGGCAGGTATGGTACATGAATGATACCTCTCCTGAATCTCATACTGATCCGATGCTCTCTGTTTTCCAGGAGTAACACACCTGCAGTAAAGAGGGGAAGAGGATCCTAATTCAGAGGACCAGTGGATGACCTGCCTACTGTACAGACCATGATCTGAAGGCCCCGCCACGTGGCTCCATTCTTTCTTCTTCATTATTTCCTGCAGGGGTAAGAGCTCCTTGACTTGCCGCCTCAGACAGGTGGAGCGGAGGGAGATAGAGAGAGTGTGTACAAGAAAGAGTGCGACAGCCAAGCACCTACCAACCACCTCCACAGAACAGCCGTGCTCTCTGACCTCGCCACGCCCCCTGCCCCTCCCACCGCCAGACCGGAACCATGGGAAGGAAAAAGATCCAAATACAGAGGATTACAGACGAACGGAACAGACAGGTGTGTGTGTGTGGATAATGTTTCTTTGTATGTAGAAACTCTATCATATCGGTATTTTTCCAAAACTATGAAAGGTTAAATGATCAAGCTATAATGAGTCAACTGGTTATTAATGGATTTTGGTTAATTTGAGCTTATTGAGTAATGTATGTGATGCGTCTGCCATCTCCAAAATGTCCCTGGCTGAGTAAAACCTGAGTGTTTTAGACACTAGGTGGCCTGAGGTCCTACAATCATCTTAAGTTTCTCCTGGTAAATCTTTAAAGGTGCTCATTTTCATAGAGCAGCACACACAGAGACTCAAAATGCTTCAGGCATTCAAGCATTATGTTGATTCGTCAAAGGTTGAGAGAAATATTGGTGAACCATCATCCTGCTAGATGTTGATTACAAGATACTGTCAATAGCACTAATGGATTGGCCCCGTCACCAAGGCTATAGACTCTGACGGAAATTCAACAGCAGTGAAATACATGATGTGAAAAGAGAGCGTGAGAACCACAAATACTTTACATAGTAATGGATTATCAACTGAACGCCAAATGCTACGGAGACCATGAACACTTCTGAAACATTGCAGGTGCAGAAAGTAGAGCAGCTGGGGAGGTTGTGGTTGTCACTGTGGCTTCCTCCTCTCCTCGCCACACAACCACGCTCGTTAGGACACGGCCATGTCTCATGGCGGATGTCTTGTTTTGTCGTTCGTTGCCATTGGTTACTTCCAATTCTATTCTTAATGTCAATTATGTTCAGCTTGTTTATCCTGGCATTCATGTCGAAGGAAGGATCAAGACTAATTGTTGTCGAAGACTCGGTGTACCTCACGCCTCCGACAAATCAGAGTATTTCTCTTCGTGATAAACGTCTTATAATTGGTTATGAGAGTCATTGTAATAGTATTGTTTATCAGCTCTGTGAGCCTGGCTTGCCATTGTCCTCGCTGAACTTTCCTCCCCTTGTTTCTATGTTCTGCTCTGTGTGTGTGTGTGTGCACGCGCAGAGATGATTGTGTGTGTGTGTGATGGGGTTTGAGGGAGGGGGTGGTAGGCGGTTGCCCATGGATACGACCCCGATATAATTTGATTTGTGGCAGCGGGAAGCAATGAGTGAGCAAGAACGACGCAGAGATGAAAATGAGGGAGAGAAAAGAAAATGAGGGCGAGGAAATGAAAGAGAGAGGGAGACTGAGACCGTGGGGAGGACAAGGGGAGAGCACGCACTGGCTCCTGCCCCACAGAGAGGCGTCAGTGCAACTTGGGGGCGCTCAAGCAATTATAGAGGGAGAGGGGAGATGGAGAGCGCGAGCAATCGAAGGTCTCACATGGCAGCTGTAGAATCTGCCTGTGTGGTTCCTTTCCGTGAATCTGCTTCCTCTTGCTCCTCTCCTCTCAGCAAAACAAACTCAAATCTCCCATTGCATAAATGCCTCAAAACCAAGGGAGTGGTATTAAACAGAACCACAACACACTGCAGGGCCTCATCCCTGTTGTCACCTTTAATTAGCTGTCTGTAATGTGTTGTTTGTTCACACCTAGTCTGTTCTCTAAGATACTGTTATTCAAATATTCCCTCCTACTTTTATTACGTTCAACCAATTGTTATACAGTACCACAAATTCCTTTTTACTTTTGCAGTATCGCTCATGTTATTGTTCTCCCTCTTTCCTTCTATGCCAAATATTCCCCTCCCCTTCCCAATATCACCTGCCAATCCCCCCCCCCCGCCCTTCTCCACAACATCCCTTCTCTACCACCTTCTAATATACCCACACCATCCCTCCCCTGGCAGGTGACGTTCACCAAGAGGAAGTTTGGCCTGATGAAGAAGGCGTATGAGCTGAGCGTGCTGTGCGACTGTGAGATCGCCCTCATCATCTTCAACCACTCCAACAAGCTGTTCCAGTACGCCAGCACCGACATGGACAAGGTCCTGCTCAAATACACCGAGTACAACGAGCCCCACGAGAGCCGTACCAACGTCGACATCATGGAGGTAATGGAGGAGGGAGAGAGGAGGGGGTGTTACTGTGTAGTTCCCTGCAGGAGAGGGTGAACCGAGTGGTTGTGTGTTCTGAAGTAGTGGGTGAGAGGTGTTACAATACGACGTTTTAGTACAGTGCCATGGAGGAGAGACGGTAATGAAACAGCTCGCTGTGTTTTAATTTTGTTTTTACAACCGTGGTTGTAATTTGGCCGCAGTATGGTCATTAATATGCTAGTTTTGAAGGTCGTTCAGATTTGATAACACATTTACTTTAGGGTTTGCCTATAAACTGATGATTATTTTATTTTGTTGGTAAATTAAGTAGGTAACATTTTCTAGGGTGTTCATGATTTATGTTTGATAACAGGCCCATGTGACCTGGTGTTATGTTTTCTTAATATCAAGAGCTGTTTTATTTTTGACTACCACCACTCTGGTCTGGATGAGCGCTTTCCATCCAAAGCCATCAGCTCCATTAGGTCTTTATTTATGTAGCAGGAGAAAGGGATGTTTTTTTTTCTTTCTCTTTTCTTTTTTAGTATTCGAGTGTTCAAGATCACTTTTTTTTTGAGTTTCTTGTGCTTTTCTCTGTTGAACCCTTGGTTGAATCCAGAGTTGTTTGGATGTTGTGTTTGTCATAGCCAGAGTAGATGAATATAAACACAAGCTATAAGCCTTCATCATTAATTCCTCTTAAAGCAAATGTCTGGTGAGAGGGCAGCTACAGTAACTTCCATGACATTACCTTCAGAGAGAGAAGGAGACGGATCAAGAGAGAGAGAGAGAGAGAGAGAGCGACGGTGAGGGCAGTTAGCCTTGCATGGCCGCCCCTAGCTAGCATGGGCTGGCTCTAGAATGCCATGCATGTACACCAGTGTGCTGTGGCCAGATTACAGGCTCGAGTGGGGCCTGTTCCAGTATCCATCCTTCCATTCATCCAGGCCTGGCTGGCTGCCTGGTGCCTGGGATCATGGAGGGAGGGCAGAGGTAGGGACAGCTGGACCTGCTGTCACCACCCCCTAGCCTTGGCCGGGGCTCCAAGGCCACTCCAACAAAAAGCCTCCGGTCCCCCTGGAACCACACTGTCACAAAATGGAGGGCTGCATGAAGGAGGAGGAGCGTAGAGATTCATTTCTAGATAGGGAATGTGAATGAGGTTACATTGAGCGCTCAAGTTATATTTTTTTTTCACCAACATGTGCGGTATAATTTATCTGCCTTGACCCTTTCATACACAAAGGTTTCCTCATGGATTCATTACAAATGGGCAGATACATTTTAACTGGCTATTTAAATATTAACTTACCACTTATAATTCATGTGAAGTGTTTTCGCTCTATGAAGACCATGTCACTGGATCATGAAGTAGTTGGTACAGCCTTTGCAGCTGTCCATTACCACGTGGAATAACTGAGATGACATTGAGTGTTAGTCTCTCTCTGTCTCGCTCCTGTCTCGCTCTCTGTCTGTCTCGCTGTCTGTCTGTCTGTCTGTCTGTCTGTCTGTCTGTCTGTCTGTCTGTCTGTCTGTCCTGTCTCGCTCTGTGTGTCTGTCTGTCTCGCTCTGTGTGTCTGTCTGTCTCGCTCTGTGTGTCTGTCTGTCTCGCTCTGTGTGTCTGTCTGTCTCGCTCTGTGTGTCTGTCTGTCTCGCTCTGTGTGTCTGTCTGTCTCGCTCTGTGTGTCTGTCTCTCTCGCTCTGTGTGTCTGTCTCTCTCGCTCTGTGTGTCTGTCTCTCTCGCTCTGTGTGTCTGTCTCTCTTGCTCTGTGTGTCTGTCTCTCTCGCTCTGTGTCTGTCTCTCTCTCTCTCTCTCTCTCTCTCTGTGTGTCTCTCTCTCTCTCTCTCTCAATTCAATTCAATTCAATTCAAGGGCTTTATTGGCATGGGAAACATGTGTTAACATTGCCAAAGCAAGTGAGGTAGACAACATACAAAGTGAAAATATAAAGTGAAAAACAACAAAAATTAACAGTAAACATTACACATACAGAGGTTTCAAAACAGTAAAGACATTACAAATGTCATATTATATATATATATACAGTGTTTTAACAATGTACAAATGGTTAAAGGACACAAGATAAAATAAATAAGCATAAATATGGGTTGTATTTACAATGGTGTGTGTTCTTCACTGGTTGCCCTTTTCTCGTGGCAACAGGTCACAAATCTTGCTGCTGTGATGGCACACTGTGGAATTTCACCCAGTAGATATGGGAGTTTTTCAAATTTGGATTTGTTTTCGAATTCTTTGTGGATCTGTGTAATCTGAGGGAAATATGTCTCTCTAATATGGTCATACATTGGGCAGGAGGTTAGGAAGTGCAGCTCAGTTTCCACCTCATTTTGTGGGCAGTGAGCACATAGCCTGTCTTCTCTTGAGAGCCATGTCTGCCTACGGCGGCCTTTCTCAATAGCAAGGCTATGCTCACTGAGTCTGTACATAGTCAAAGCTTTCCTTAATTTTGGGTCAGTCACAGTGGTCAGGTATTCTGCCGCTGTGTACTCTCTGTTTAGGGCCAAATAGCATTCTAGTTTGCTCTGTTTTTTTGTTAATTCTTTCCAATGTGTCAAGTAATTATCTTTTTGTTTTCTCATGATTTGGTTGGGTCTAATTGTGCTGTTGTCCTGGGGCTCTGTAGGGTGTGTTTGTGTTTGTGAACAGAGCCCCAGGACCAGCTTGCTTAGGGGACTCTTCTCCAGGTTCATCTCTCTGTAGGTGATGGCTTTGTTATGGAAGGTTTGTGAATCACTTCCTTTTAGGTGGTTGTAGAATTTAACGGCTCTTTTCTGGATTTTGATAATTAGTGGGTATCGGCCTAATTCTGCTCTGCATGCATTATTTGGTGTTCTACGTTGTACACGGAGGATATTTTTGCAGAGTTCTGCGTGCAGAGTCTCAATTTGGTGTTTGTCCCATTTTGTGAAGTCTTGGTTGGTGAGCGGACCCCAGACCTCACAACCATAAAGGGCAATGGGCTCTATGACTGATTCAAGTATTTTTAGCCAAATCCTAATTGGTATGTTGAAATTTATGTTTCTTTTGATGGCATAGAATGCCCTTCTTGCCTTGTCTCTCAGATCGTTCACAGCTTTGTGGAAGTTACCTGTGGCGCTGATGTTTAGGCCAAGGTATGTATAGTTTTTTGTGTGCTCTAGGGCAACAGTGTCTAGATTGAATTTGTATTTGTGGTCCTGGTGACTGGACCTTTTTTGGAACACCATTATTTTGGTCTTACTGAGATTTACTGTCAGGGCCCAGGTCTGACAGAATCTGTGCATAAGATCTAGGTGCTGCTGTAGGCCCTCCTTGGTTGGTGACAGAAGCACCAGATCATCGGCAAACAGCAGACATTTGACTTCGGATTCTAGCAGGGGGAGGCCGGGTGCTGCAGACTTTTCTAGTGCCCGCGCCAATTCGTTGATATATATGTTGAAGAGGGTGGGGCTTAAACTGCATCCCTGTCTAACCCCACGACCCTGTGTGAAGAAATGTGTGTGTTTTTTGCCAATTTTAACCGCACACTTGTTGTTTGTGTACATGGATTTTATAATGTCGTATGTTTTACCCCCAACACCACTTTCCATCAGTTTGTATAGCAGACCCTCATGCCAGATTGAGTCGAAGGCTTTTTTGAAATCAACAAAGCATGAGAAGACTTTGCCTTTGTTTTGGTTTGTTTGGTTGTCAATTAGGGTGTGCAGGGTGAATACATGGTCTGTTGTACGGTAATTTGGTAAAAAGCCAATTTGACATTTGCTCAGTACATTGTTTTCATTGAGGAAATGTACGAGTCTGCTGTTAATAATAATGCAGAGGATTTTCCCAAGGTTACTGTTGACACATATTCCACGGTAGTTATTGGGGTCAAATTTGTCTCCACTTTTGTGGATTGGGGTGATCAGTCCTTGGTTCCAAATATTGGGGAAGATGCCAGAGCTAAGTATGATGTTAAAGAGTTTTAGTATAGCCAATTGGAATTTGTTGTCTGTATATTTGATCATTTCATTGAGGATACCATCAACACCACAGGCCTTTTTGGGTTGGAGGGTTTTTATTTTGTCCTGTAACTCATTCAATGTAATTGGATAATCCAGTGGGTTCTGGTAGTCTTTAATAGATGATTCTAAGATCTGTATTTGATCATGTATATGTTTTTGCTCTTTATTCTTTGTTATAGAGCCAAAAAGATTGGAGAAGTGGTTTACCCATACATCTCCATTTTGGATAGATAATTCTTCTTGTTGTTGTTTGTTTAGTGTTTTCCAATTTTCCCAGAAGTGGTTAGAGTCTATGGATTCTTCAATTGCATTGAGCTGATTTCTGACATGCTGTTCCTTCTTTTTCCGTAGTGTATTTCTGTATTGTTTTAGTGATTCACCATAGTGAAGGCGTAGACTCAGGTTTTCCGGGTCTCTATGTTTTTGGTTGGACAGGTTTCTCAATTTCTTTCTTAGATTTTTGCATTCTTCATCAAACCATTTGTCATTATTGTTAATTTTCTTCGGTTTTCTATTTGAGATTTTTAGATTTGATAGGGAAGCTGAGAGGTCAAATATACTGTTAAGATTTTCTACTGCCAAGTTTACACCTTCACTATTACAGCGGAACGTTTTACCCAGGAAATTGTCTAAAAGGGATTGAATTTGTTGTTGCCTAATTGTTTTTTGGTAGGTTTCCAAACTGCATTCCTTCCATCTATAGCATTTCTTAATGTTACTCAGTTCCTTTGGCTTTGATGCCTCATGATTGATTATTGCTCTGTTTAAGTAGACTGTGATTTTGCTGTGGTCTGATAGGGGTGTCAGTGGGCTGACTGTGAACGCTCTGAGAGACTCTGGGTTGAGGTCGGTGATAAAGTAGTCTACAGTACTACTGCCAAGAGATGAGCTATAGGTGTACCTACCATAGGAGTCCCCTCGAAGCCTACCGTTGACTATGTACATACCCAGCGTGCGACAGAGCTGCAGGAGTTGTGACCCGTTTTTGTTGGTTATGTTGTCATAGTTGTGCCTAGGGGGGCATATGTGGGAGGGAATGCTGTCACCTCCAGGCAGGTGTTTGTCCCCCTGTGTGCTTAGGGTGTCAGGTTCTTGTCCGGTTCTGGCATTTAGGTCGCCACAGACTAGTACATGTCCCTGGGCCTGGAAATGATTGATTTCCCCCTCCAGGATGGAGAAGCTGTCTTCATTAAAATATGGGGATTCTAGTGGGGGGATATAGGTAGCACACAGGAGGACATTTTTCTCTGTTAGGATAATTTCTTTTTGAATTTCTAGCCAAATGTAAAATGTTCCTGTTTTGATTAATTTAATGGAGTGAGTTAGGTCTGCTCTATACCAAATTAGCATACCCCCTGAGTCCCTTCCCTGTTTCACACCTGGTAGTTTGGTGGATGGGACTACCAGCTCTCTGTAACCTAGAGGGCAACCAGTGGGTCCGTCTCCTCTATACCAGGTTTCTTGCAGGATGACAATGTCTGTATTACCGATTTCTTTGGTGAAGTCCGGGTTTCTGCTCTTTAGGCCAAAGGCAGATGACCTCAGGCCTTGGATATTCCATGATAATATAGTGAAGGCTTTTTGTTCCATAGAGTGTCCAATGTTGTTGGTCGTGGTTTGGCCTCAGGCCAGTAAGTGTGAGCAGAGCCTGCTGAGCATCTGGTACATGCCATTGGCTTCGGCGAGTGTGAGAGTGGGGGTTGGGACTGTTTGCCCGCTCACTACCTGGGCGTATGTGTGGCTTCCATGTTGAGGCCCTCTTTGCGGGGGTGGGGTGCATGGGGTGGGCAGGAGTGGCATAGGTCTGACCTGGGTGGGCCTAAATGGGGTGTGGGCATGGTTGACGTGGGGGGGTGTTGATTGGTTGGGGTGGGGGTGTGGATGTGTCTGGGTGTACTGTGGTCTGGATGTAATTCCTCTTGGCGTGGGTCCTCTATGTGTAGGTCCAGGGGGGGGTCCTGCAGATCTGGGAGGGTGTCTCGCTGGTCTGGATGGGGTGTCTATTGATCTGTTGCTCCTGTGTGAAGTGTTGGGGATACGTTTGAGAGCGATGTCCTTTAGAGTTCGGGCAAAGGTGGGCACTGCTGCCTTGTAGAGGTGGACCTGGTCATAGAGGCTGTTCAAGTCCAGGGTGGAGTGGTGGGCCAGGAAAACGTTTGGTTTTGAGGCACAGTCACGGGAAATACTTGCATTTACCCGCTGTATTGTGGCAGGGTGGAAGTCTTTTCGTGGTAGCAGGGTGGAGATAACCACTTGTGCGTTGGGGAAAGTAGAAGAAGCCTTTTCAATCACTCTCTTCAGTGCTGTGGCCACTCTTTCCTGCAGTGCTCTCAGGTCGTTTGTGCCTGTGTGTATTATTATGTGGCTGGGTGAGCCTAGTTTGGCCTCAGACAGAAGGTCGAGGGCACGCTGGGTGTTTGGACACCAGAGTTTAGACACACTGTGTTTGGGAAAAAGTTTTTTTTTCTTCTATATATTTCCCATTTGAGTCCATAAGTAGTACAATCTGTGTCTTGTGTTTGTCCTCAGTGGGTGTGGGGGGGTTGTCAAAAGGGCTATCAGGGTGGCTGACAGGGGGGGTGCTCAGAGGGGGTGAGAGCCTCTGGGCTTGGGGTTCTTCATTTGTCTGTTCTGCTGTGATTTCGACTCTATGGTCAGGGTCTGGTGTGGACTGTTCTGCTGTGGTGTCGACTCTATGTTCAGGGTCTGGTGTGGACTGTTCTGCTGTGGTGTCGAGACTTTTGTTGGGTGCTGAAGTGGGCTGTTCTGCTGGCTTCTCTGTGGGGGTGGCCACCTCTCTAGTGGGTTGTTCTCTGTCACACGCCGTCCCCATCAACTTCTCCTCCATCCCCCTCAACCTCTCCTCCACCAGCAGTCTGATACTCTCCTCTAGTGCTCTGTTCTGCTCCTCTTTCTC